>NC_056743.1:1652385473-1652685473 GCF_019279795.1 Protopterus annectens
AAGCATGCAAATTCTTATCATTAGGTATGTTACCTTCCTGAAGAAGTGCCAGCGCATACATCATGTGTGAACCAGTCAGCTAACAGATATTTTAATTAGCAGAAAAGGAAACGAAGTGTCCAAAGGAACAACTTGCTTGACAATATTTTATTTTTGAAGACTCTAGCTTTCATTTCAGGTACAATTATCTTCTCTACTTCAAAACTATTTGAATTATTTGCGTATAAATGTGAAAATTCAATCAAGTAAGAGACCAAACATTGCTATTTAAAGCAGAAAATAATTAAATATTTGTGATTATTGAATGTGTGCTTCTTCTTATAGATAAACACACACGTGTATGTGTGTGTATGTGTGTGTGTGTGTGTGTATATATACAGAGAGAGAGAGTATATATATATATATATATAAAACACACACACACACACACATATGTCTATATATATATATATATATATATATATATATATATATATATATATATATATATATATATATATATATCTATATATATATATATATATATATATATATATATATATATATATCTACTTCTAATAATTGAAAGACCACTTACCTAAAACCGAATTTACCGAGACAAGAACACCAAACTGTTAATTTACCGAACAATCACACTACTAAATTTTTTAATAGGGAAAGTATGCACTTGGCCAACATTGAATGAAGAAACACACAGCAGTACGTCAAACCCACCCACATGGGAGGCTATGATCCCCACACCCCTCACTGTGGGGGGGCTATACCCCACACACCCGCACCAACTAAATATACCCACTCTGGGATCGCACTACAGTGGGGAAAAGGGCATGTTGGCCAGGTGCATACTTTCCCTGTTAAAATATTCAGTAAATAAATATATATTTAGTAGTGTGATTATTCAGTAAATTAACAGTTTGGTGTTGTTGTCTCGGTAAATTCAGTTTCGAATAAATGGTCTTTCTATTATTAGATGTAGACCCATAAATATAAATATATATCTATATATATATATATATATATATATATATATATATATATATATATATATATATATATATATATATATGTATATATATATATACATACAATTAGGGTACAAGAGAAAAGGGAGAAAGTGGATATCAACACTCCCTTCAATCAACTGCATGCCCTCTTACCCTAAATTTCATGCAAAACTTGAAAGCTTTTGGGTGGAATTTAGACACACACACAAAATCAAGATAATGAAGCTGCATAACTCCACAAAACTAGTCCATTGGGTCCTTTTCCTGCATCCAACTGGTTCATTCATTCTGTAAGGGTGAGAACTGGGCATCTTCATGATAGTTCTTGTCCAGGTAGCCCAAATGGCCTATTAATTCCCTACAGAGAGAGTCAGGTGGTAGGTAGTGGGACAGACTCCTAGTCCAGGGAAGCTATGTATCCTCCTCTGTGGAGCACACTCTCAATCACTGTAGCTGGTTGCGCTCTGCTGCTGCTGTCTTGCTATAGGCGACATGCCAGTGCATACTCCTGCAGCTATCTGTTGATGCACAGTGTCAGCACATTTTCTCAGGCTATGGGTACAATGCCTAGTCCTCCCACTAGATGGTATCTAAGTGGTGAGCCAGAGGCACCTCTCTTACCCTCCACCACACCTCAAGATGGGTGACCTGGCAGTAGCCCCTAACTCCTATCTGCCCTGCCAGCTCTGTCAAGCATCTGAGCTGCTAATCAAGTCCAGGTTAGTTATCTTGAAATAATATTTACAGCAATGCAATATAATGCTTTTTAACTTCATTAATAAGGCTAGAGCTTGTTAGTGCTAACTGTGAACAAAAAATATGATGTTCTTTTGGAATTCTGTGGCAAAAAGGTAAGGCAGTATATTAGTTCTTTATAATACATTTCAACACACCTGGATAGAGTATCCAGTAGATATAAGGACCTACAATCTGTGTAGCTATGAATATTAATGTGCAGGCTATCAGGCTTTATTTGAGCTATTGCGCACAATTATCACAAATGTCTGTCATAGGAATTGCCTGAATATTCCAATTATGTGTGCAGAAGCAATGAATTGTGGCATCTTCCCCTAAATGAAGTCCATCTTTAATAGAATCTCTACATCATGGGCAAGAAGTTATTGGTACCAGGTAGTTATATCCATTGATTTTTTTTTGTTCCAGGTGGTAAAATGTTTTATGAAATGAGTAAACAGCTTTTCCTTTTAAGCAAGCATTCCTATTCAGCATACTGCAAACCATACTGTTTATGCTGACCATAAGAAGCTCCTAAAAATATAACTCTCCAGTATATTTTATGAAAGTTTAGTTTCATGCCTCAGGATTATTCCTTAATGCATTATATATAGGATGTTATATTTTAATAGTTCTGTAATGCGCAAACTTAGTAGAAACCCATTAATTTAACATAAATATTACTTTGTGCCATCATAACCTTTCATCATTTATTCTTGGAATCCAACTAGAACTCTGACTGTCAGATCTTTATTGTCAAACAAGCTCTTAATTGTTTCTGAAAAGGAATTAATGTTGTTTGCATGTGCTATGGCTGAACCAGTTAGCCATTTGTTACAATGGGATTCTTATCATACATTGTTGTAAATTATAATATACATTTTATCATCATCAGCAACAATAACCCACATTTTCCCATTTCTACCTGAGTTCAGGTTTTCATATTAACATTAATCAATGTGACTTAATCTCCATGAGCCAATATTTATGCCTTCAAGTGGCTAGCCCTGCTGTGGATATTTATTTAATTTATTGCTTTGCTTACTGGAAAGTCCAACTGCATACATGACCTATTTTATGCAAAGACCAAAGGAGAAAAGCTCCACTGAAAAAAAATGTAATTTACGTATAATTTACAAAGAAGAAAAATAGACAATTTATGAGATATTAACATGTATTCAACACATGTATTAGTACAAACTAACTCTGCAAGCAATGACCTGAGGTCTTCAGTTTCAGGCATGCTATATATTACTCCATATTTATTCTTGCAGTACTGCTATTTCCAGAATTACACTAATAATGTTTTCCCAGTTTCAACTGATACCAAGCTCTTATACTATAAATAAAGAGTCTTAAAAGATATCAGACTAGAGGGTTTACCTCTCTTTTCTTTCATTTTTGGCCTTGTGCCCAAACTGTATCTCTGGAGCATGAGCTATTGCTATGGGTAGCTTGTGTAGACCTTGTGTAACACATCATTCATCATCCTTATCCACTTAGCTGTCTAAGAAGTTACAGATCCCCCCTTCTCTGTGTACCTCATTATGCATCATCTGTTCCAGTTTCCTCTTCATTCTTGGCCATTTTGCTTAAGGTGTTCTCCTGTCTCCTTTTGCAACACATTTTCCAAATTTTAGGTTCCCCTGCAACTTGAACACATTCATAAATGTCATCAATTACAGATATTTTTGGAGCAGTGAAAGCACTCCATCTGTTCCTGGGTGTAATGCCTATCATGCCTTCAGACCCACTGGCAATTGTGGGGTGTATTAGTATTTGTCAAGGATATCATCATCTCATAACAGATTCCTTGGAACACCACAGTTGAAGTCTTAGAAGTCCAAATCACCATAAACGGGACTAAGTATCACTTCGTAGCCAGCTATACAACACCTTCTATGTCCCCTTCTGAGCACGATAGCTATCTTCACACATTATGTGAAATTCTCATTAAACCCATGACCTTTCTATTGGAAGACTTTAACTATCCAGCAACAAGCTGGCTGACATACACTGTCAATGGGCGACATACCCAGCACTTCCTTCACATTACAAATGCTAAATCTCTTTTATACTTAGTTAGCCATCCCACTAGGGGCCCCAATATCCTGAATCTAGTCATCACAAATGTGGCCACGTCTTGCACAGCTCCATATGTATCATCATGCCTTCTTAAAGCAGACCATAATTTAATGACCTTTTCCCTTAACACTGGTGGTATTTTCCCTGTAAATAGTTATGTGTTTATGGACTTCAAAAGCTAACCTTAAGTGACTTGATGACTTATATAGGTTATAATCCAACTCTGAAAGATCCTGTGGCTAAAGCTGATACTTACAGCTCTGACTTCTATACCACCTTAAATAGTTGTACTGATAAGGCAGTTCCTATCAGCAACAAATATAAAGAGAAATTTAAAAACAAAATTTCTGTGGTGAAATACCCAAATAAATAAATTATATAACAAGAGAAAGAAACTGCTTAATGCTTATAGGAAGTTTCATTCTACCTACCGTAAGAACACACTTAGCAAAGAGCTTAAGGGAACCATTAGGAAACTCAAAACTGAGCATGAACTTAAAATAACCACTTAAACAAAATAACTGCAAATATTACTTTAATTATGTCATGAAGTTAAGAACTAACACCCAACAATGTTTGGAGCTAGACCACAATAAGTCAACATTCTCTGCCCCCCACCCAGAAATACCTAATATCCTAGCGAGCATATTTAATGCAAATTGTACTCTTCCCACAGTTATAGCTATCTAACAGGTTCCACAATCTCAGCCATCTCCATTTAATTGCAATGGAGCAAGTTGTCTCAGCCCTTTCAAAACCTAAGAATATTTAATCTATGGGCTCCATGAACATACCAGTGTGTCTGATTATCAGTGCCAAATATAGCTTTTTTGAACCCCTACTTAATCTCTTTAATCTAAGACTCTCCACTTGTTACATTCCTGAAGCCTGGAAACCAGCCATTGCAATGCCATTACACAAATGTGTCCTAACCACAGACCCTGGGAACTATAGACCCAAATGTCTCACTAGCCTCATATGTAGAGCAGTGGAGCATATTATCTCTGAGTTCATTAATCTGGACATTGAAAATATCTTAACCCTGGGCCCTCACCAATTTGTGTCACTGCTTTTTCTGTGAGCTGATTGGATAATTGTACCTTATGAATACACTTATTTGATAATTTCCCTGATTTGTGCATGAGTGTATCGAAATGCCAAGTCTTCATTCTGCTTACTAGTCCATCTCTGTCACTGTCTGCTCTAGGCCCTTCAATATAGATGATGAACTTAGAGGTCATACATGTCTCTGCCTCCCAAAGAATTTCTTTATTGACTGGGTGACTCTTTTAAATGATCACAATATGGCTAGCTGTTTCATACACTATTTAGGGGTTTCTAGTACCTCACTACCTTTCGGAGCCTCTGTAAAGCTTCTGTTTTGTGCAGAGCAGTCTGGTAATATTTAAGCTTTGTAAGTGTGCACACTTCCTTCATCTCACAGGATTGGCATCTTCCAATAGTGTAATGTAATCTGCTTAGATAAGAACAGGGTTTAACCACACAGTGCATGCATTTGATGCGATGTTTAACATTTCAGGGATTGCACTGTTGTTGAAGTTAAGGTGCTTTGCAGGACATCCATTTACTGCTTGTTGTAGGTAGTAGGTAGTAAGTGTAAGTGTAATAAGTGTAGGTCAGCTGGACATCTCATCTTCTTGGTCTACATTTCTCGATAGTACTCTACACAAATGTATTTTTATTTATCATTTGTTGTTGTGTCTTTCGGCTTTTCCCAGTTAGGGGTCACCACAGTGGAACTCCGATCTGCTAATGATTGGCAGTAGATTTTTACGTGCTGAGTTACCGGCCCTGACACACGACCTTCAACGAAGGTACGCCCATTCATGAATGTCTCCACACAGAAGACGCTATAGCTGAGAATCGAACAGGACAATGTCTTACTGTGAGGCGACAACGCTACCGCAGCACCACCTAATTCAGAATGCAGCTCAAAAAGTAGTTTTTCATCCAAGCCAAATGCTCCTGCTTCAGAACAGGACAAACCACCTAACACACTACCCCTGTTTCCTTCCCAAGGCTCATGATCTCTCTCAAGACTTACTGAAGATTGGCCCATTTTAGAAACTAACATATATATATATATATATGTATTTGGGTCTACCTTGTTTTATTTTATTATTATTTATTTTATTAGTGGCTGAGACCATATGAATGAAGTTCTGAAACTTCAAACACCGTGAACTGAGATTCCTGTACAGTGTGGAATGTGAGATTTACCGGTTTCCTCGCCACAGTGAGATCTCGGAGTTGGTATATTTAAGTAGAAGGGGTATGGGTTGTGCAGGGGGGCTTGCCCCCCTACAAAAATGCAAATGTAACTTTTTTAGTTTTTGTTTGGTGGGTTTGTTGTGTTTTTGAAGTTTCAAAACTTCGATGATATGGGGCAGGATTCATGAAGCCTCTGTGTAAGAGATACATGGCTTACACGGAGGCTGCAGGTAAACGGTGTGACGTCAGCATGTCATGCATATGCATGAGGGCATGCTGAATCACACCTAAGGCTAACACGGTCCGTGGAAGACAGTAGGGGGTGTGTCCGTAGGCCGAGCCCTGCAAGCGGACACGGCCCCAGAAGAGTAAAATTGCCCAAAGTAAACACCTATGACAGAGGCCATGGAAATGTGAATAAACACAACACAACACATGCCCCCACAGACTATGAACATAAAATATATAAATGAACATGTTATATATTTTTTTTAAATTGTAAAGATGTTTGCCCATGAGTGCGCTCGTTTGCGCGGGAGTGCCCGTCGCTTAGCCACAGTTAGCAGTGAGTGGAAAAGGATATAAGAACTAAATATGCAAAGTAAGCCAAGAAGCAATAGTATAGCAGTAGAGAAGTTGGCTGAAGAGCAGGCATTCATGGTTCGAGCCCCCACAACATAATTTTTTATTTTCAGTAAAATAAGCACGAAACAAGTCCCTGACAAATATGTACACATATAAAATCATAGTTTATGTAAAATGTAATGAAATAGTCCATTTATTTTGAAGAAATGTGAGATAACAAAACAATAAAAAATGCGAGATGTGCCTATAGCTGAGCTACAGTTTAACAAGGTGAGTGCATCTGCCCTTAGGTGAGCAATGGTTCAACAGGTGCAAGATGAGTGCCCGTAGGTGAGCTGTGGTTTAACATACTGAAACTGTGTGCCCCTAGCTGAGCTGAGAGTAATATGCGTGCTGACAGCCAAATGAAGCGTAAACCACCATGCCCCATTTGCGCGGAGCTGCGCACCGTGCCAACAAGCTAACCGACGGGCAACGTTGAGCAAGCTGTATCAAAACTGCCTTTACACAGACACACCCCCTAGCCTGTCTAGACAGTCATAAAAAATAAAAAGCAGTGGCCAGGTTCGAACCCAGGATACTATGCACCATAGTCAAGGTACTGAACCACTAAGCCATGACAGCAGCACCTAGCAATGCAATAATAGCAAATATATAGGAATGAATACAAAGTGGAGCATGACAAAGCAGGTTTTGTGAAGTTGATACAATTCCAAAATGGCCAATCACAGATATGTGCGGGAAAAAGCGGCATATATAAGCCCCATAGGCAGGAATACACAGCATAAACGATTGTAGAACTCACTTGCAGCCAGAATGTCAGGAGTAGGTGAGGGTAGTTGCTTTCGAGCACAGAAGTGGGGCATTGAGGAGTCCAGATACATGGTCTGGCTCCTAGTCCACAATCATGAGGCCCAACTCATGCAGGGCCAGGTCCTGTGGGGAGCATATAGGGCTGAGGCGTGGGACCGGTTGGCTCATGATTTCACCAGTGCCACAGGGATTCCAAGGACTGGTGAGCAGGTCCGTCACCACCATGCGGACCTGAAGAGACGCAAGCAGGACCAATTGAACCTTTGGATCCAGGAGGCCCGGCAAATGCCCAATGCCCCACTACTGAGTAAGTTACATTTAATTATGTATGTAAGAAATTAAACTAGCTGATATTATGGAGATGTGTATTCCAATATTACTTCATTTACATTACAGCTGCAGGTGTCCGTTCTTTAACCGCAGAGCCTATGGCGATAGGCTGGTGTGGTTGCGCCACCAGGCAGGTCAGTAATCCTCTCCCAGTAACTGTAAAGAAATATAAAAGTATGACAGTTAGCAAAAGAGTGCAGTGTAGTCACTAGGTAATAAAATGTGCAAGTAACAGTGTAAGAGTGTTTGCAAGTATTGCTTGATTACAAAAGTGTGTTGCAGTCTGTAATCCAAACAGAAAAATGAAAATGTCTGAAATAACGTCTGAAATAAAGATGCCCCACCTGTAATATAATAGTACACAACCTGCAGCAGGCTGAAAAGTACAGCTGCAGAAGATGAGCAAATCACATGTGTGAAATATACCCCTGCTGAAATACTGAAACATGACAGAAGTGAGACTGCTGGAAAGGATTGTAATAACTACAGGTAAAACAAGTCAATAAAGCCTAGAAGTAAGTACCATCCTGAATAGTAAAACGAAAACAAGTGAGAGAGTGTGAGAAAGAGTTATGAATCCACCAATAAAGTAGTAATAACCCCTGAATAAAGTATACTGCAGTCAGTACAGAATGAAATGAATGTGAGAAGCAGAACCAAACAGCGAAATCTGTTCAAAGTGTTGCTGCAGCTGGAATGTGTATCTGAAAATCTGGATATGTTGCTCTCAGTCTGCAATATGCAGATAGTATGATTGTCTGACATACCAAACATCCAGAGTTGTCTATAGCTATATAAAGCAAATGTAGCAGGATGATGTAGCTGAACAAAGCCAGATATGAATGTGTATGAAGAACAATAAAATGTATATTGATGTAGCAGTAACAGTCCTATCACCAAATTGAAGTAGTTATCATATAGGAAACTGTAGATAGAACAGTAGTGTGTATATATGTGCAGCTATTAGAAATGTACAGCGTATGTATTGGTATTTGAAGGTGTTAATATTATTTTCTTCACCCCACCCTATAACCACATATAACCCATTCCACGTGAAAATGGTATGTGCAATCACAATTAACACCCCTGGACATTTGTCCTGTTGGGTCATAAATATCTGCATGTCCGTTGATGCATCTGCCCTGTTCATACATCCAAACCTGATGGCCTGTTGCCATCAATCAACCCTGCATGTTGCTGGACTGTGTATTGCTGTTCAAATTATGCATGTGTTATGCTCGCTGTTCAATGGTGTGAATATCTGGGTGTTTGGTTAATGGGAATACTAAAGCATGCTGTTACAACTAATTGCGAATGGTATTGTATGTTACTAACCCAAACTGTCATGACATAATGCAAAATATAGGATGACAGGGAAGGCGGGTTCCAGCGGACCCACCTCTCCCACCTCAGCTGGCGAGTGCACCTGGCACTAGTGCCCAGTCTGGACCCTCCTCCAGTGGCCCTGTGCCACCTGTGGGTGGAAGCACTGCAGGGGATGGGGCTCATCCCCCCTCTGCAAGCGTGGCCAGAGGAGAATGACCACTCACCCTCCGTAGCATCCGGACTGTGGTGCGTAGGGAGATCTGGGACTCTGTTCTTGGGCCCCTACGCCAGCTTGAGGCACAGGTAGCACAACTTACGGGGCATGCCTGTTGCCTGGCCTACACAGCCCCCAGCACAGCCCCGTCCTGGGCAGTGAAGGAACTGTGGCAACTGCCCAGGGGTAGGGATATCAGTTCCACTGTTGCCATCTGCGGGCTCATGGGCTCTGGATATCCAAACATCCGTCCTCGTCAATTGTGTAACCCCCCCGCATGTCATACACTGCCCCTGTATGCGTCTTGTTTGTCTTGTCTATTGACCTACCCAACCTACCTCCCCAGCTATACTGACTTCCTTCACCTGACATACCACTCTCACCTGAAAAAAAAAAAAAAAGGGCACTCTGTACCCACAAAAAAATTACGCCCCATACATAGCTGCCCATTCCGCACACATGTCTGCTGGACATGGAAACTATCAATTACAATTGGCTGTACAACAAGTATTATTGTTGTCCTGACACCTCTCTCAGGGGTGGAAGGTTTCAAATGTCACACCAAATTACATACATATGCACAGCTGTTGCTGATGAAGAAATGGGCAGCTATGGGCCTTACCTACATCCCTCCTGCAAATCCCAAGCTTGTTTCCCTACTGTCTTATCCTCTTTGTGACCCCTTTTTCACCACTTTCCTGTCTCCCCATTTTCATTTCTTTCAAAGAAAATAGCACGGGTGTGCGCCAGAGTAAGCACTGTTAAGCAGTTGTAAGCGGGTGTGCGTGTATGTGCGTGGAGCTAAATGCCAGTGCGCATGCGTGAGCTCCTCGCAAACCCACGCTAACCCGGTTACAACTGCTTAAAAGTGCCTTAGTCACTCTTATTGACAGGTCCTGTAGTCAGTTCAAAAGCAAAATAAAATCCCACTGTCAGTCCCGAACACAGGACCTTGGAAACAGTAGTCTGCATGACCTACCACTAAGCCATGACTCTTATACAAGAACATTGTGCTAAAATAAATATATCATGTAATAGTAGGAATGAATGTAAAGGGAATATAGGATGTGTAGTACACAAAGCATGTTATTTATACTTACTGTCAAAACTAGTGGATTTCCATAATAGTAGTGTGTGAACAGAAACAGCCATGCTAGTTGGTAGCTAGTAGGTAATAATGTCAGTTAACGTACATATATAAATGTATGTTTATATATATATATATATATATATATATATATATATATATATATATAGTTGTAGGTGTCAGTGTGCATACACACTTACTACAGGAAACAGGAGAGAGGAATGGAGAAATGTGAATCTACAACACAGCCTGAATCATGAGAGAGATACTAACCTTTACACTCACAGAACAGTGTCCACAGCATACCAGCATGGTCCCCGCCCTTACAATCTGAAAGGGCAATGCCTATCTCACATACCCTTTTATAGCACTGTCCTGAAATCACAGTGAGAACTGCAATCAGTACACAACTGGCTGCATGCAATTAGCAAATGCTGGCTTACAGTTGGTGCAGAGGCCATCACATGGACTTATGCAGATACCTACAAAAGCATCCTGTACTCACACTCCACACATGCAATACGTTCATTGCACTGTCTGGAAGCAGACAGAGAGAGAGAGAGAAAAAAAAAACACAAACACCAACACACGGTACACACACCGTGTCTAAGCTGTCAGCAGTGACAATAGCAAGCCGTGCCAGCAGCAGCAGGAAGCAGTAGTAGTGGTAACGCAACCAGCTGCGACAAACACAGGTAATGTAAAGTAGCAGGTTAATAGTCTGCATACTGTGAACCCTCCATATGTGTCATAGGTCTGTATCTATAGGTATGTCCATGTGATATGTTGTGTGCACGTAGTTCCACCAAAAGGGGATGACTATACATAACATGTCAGTCAGTGTTAGGCCATGATCCTGGCAGCAGTTTTCTGTTGCAGTGAGGCCTGTCTGTAGGATGTGTGTGTCAGCTGGTGTAACGATTATGGCGCTTAGTTAGCAGTCATCTGGGAACTTTGTCATCCACAACCCGCACATGTTTGCTTTTACATCTGAGAAATAAATGCCAAACAAGAGGGGTCCTAGGACAGAGGCCTGTGGGATACCACATGTGACTGGCATTGAGTCTGACATGGCTCCTACAATATCGATAGTATGGATTCTGTATGTCAACCAGTGTGCAACCCATCATGTGACATATGTAGTAACATGCAAGCTAACGAGCTTGTCTATGATGCCTGAGTGGAGTACTGTGTTGAAAGCCTTAGGCAAGTCCAGGTAGGCTGTATGGATTGCGTTGCCCTCATCAGTGGCTGTAGTGACCGTTTTGAAAGGTCAACCAGGTTCAAAAGGCAGGATCAGCCCATCACAAAGGCAAACTGGCCGGGAACAAGTGTCTGCAGGTACCCAATATTGCTGTATATGCGTCCCATACTGAATCATTCCATAGCTTAGCAGACCAGGCTGGATAAGCTTATGGTGCGGTAGTTCCCAGGGTCAGTAGAGGTGCCTCCTTAGTGGAGTGGGACCACTGTTGCTGTATGCCAGTGTTCAGGTACATATCCTGTAGTACGGCCAAGGTTAAATATCAGTCTTATATGCGGTTGTATGTCCTCTTGGAGTTCATGTAGCACACATCCAGGGATACCATCAGGTCACATTGATGCTGTGTGTTCTGCTTTGCTGAGGGTAGCCCTCACCTGGACATGTCAGATGATAGGGAGGTTACATTCAGCTGTGATAAGTACTTCTATTTGTGGGGGAGAAGGAGGGGGGATATGTGCACCGAACCTGTCTACAAGAATGTTGCCAATATCTGTGTGTTCGGTGAATGTTAAGTAGGTGTGTATTAACTCAGAGCATATCTGAGGCGTTTGGTCTATATGTGTAACATAACTGAAGAAGGCCTTGTGGTTATCTATAGTGTTTGTGGCCATTTCCCTCCCAGAGTAGGCCGTAGATGTTGTTATGAGAGACCGTAGCTTATTACTAGTGCTGACCACAGATGCCTTCCCTTAATGTGAATCTGCTCTGTCCTGCAGTAGCCTCCTTCTATTGTTATACAATCTGCCTTTGGCTGGGGTCCACCGGACAGAATGCCTAACCTTTGTGCATAGGGTCTGGGTTAGAAATGTGTGTGCATGTTCCATGCAATCTTTGGGATGTCTGTGGGAAGCATTCACAAAGGGGTCAGCAGTGTGGGTTGTGGCTTCCACTGGCCCAGTGGGCTGCATGGATACCATCTCAGTCCTAACAAGTGAATAACTGTCTAATCACATACATATCAAAGTAGTCTACTGTGCTGCTGGTGGTGGTGGTGGGATATGTATATCCAGGCCGAGTAACTTGTGTCCAGATGACACTACTGGATGGTGTTCCACATACAGTACCTTGTATGAACCCCCAGAGTGAGTTTGTGCATTGGACCTGTCGCAGTGTGCTGACCGATGGGGCATGCTACTATGTTGTTTGGAATGTGGCAGGTATTGTTGCACAGGTGTTGGCTGAGCACTGACATCTGGCCATGTACTTGTGTATCCACCAAGAGACACACACATGCTACATATGGGAGTAGTAGTAGTATATCACTACAGTTGAGTACCATGTATAGTATGTGTGCCGTATATTGCTGACATAGTCTGCTGATATCCTGTTTGTGTTCTCTTCCAGGGACATGGCGCGTCAGCGTAATCCTGCCTACTCTGCAGCAGAAGATGAGGAGTTACACCAGAGCCTGGTGCGGGATTATGACATACTGTTTTCCCGCACCAGCCAGAATCAGCAGGAGAGGGCTGCACTGTGGCAAGACCTTGTCCGTAGGTTAAATGACATTGGCACGCATAATAGGACATATGAGCAGGTACGACATCACTGCAGTGATTTAATCAGAAATGTCCATCAGCATGCGTCGGATATCCACAGGCTACAGGTTGCCACAGGAGGTGGGGTGGCCACACCCCCCCCTCACCAGACTGGAGGGGCTACTCCTAAGTGTTGTGGCTCCAGCCCCAGAACAGCAACAGCAATACACCTGCATCATGATGGAGGCTGGATCCACACAGCAGCATGACATGGAGCGTGCAGGTAATATGCCATATGTACACTTGACTGTTCTGTACACTGTTAGGTGTGTCCGTGGTATGTAGCTGTCAACATAGTATGTAATTGTGCAGGTGTGATATTGCCAATATCAGCAGCTGACGTGTGAAAGGCAACTGGTGTACTACTGCACTGTATCATATGCAGTATCAATGGCACAGTTGTGCCCACTGACATTAATCTCCTCATTTCTGCAGGTCCCTCCGGTGTTACAGCAAGGCAGGCCATCCATGCTGGTGAGAGTGTTTTAACAATACCTATAATAGTCCTGATAGTGCTAGTAATACTAGTGTAACTCAGTAGTGCTCTGTGTGTATACTGCGGGGTGTGCATGTGTGCATGTGTGCATATGTGCCTGTGTCCACGTGTGCATGTGTGCATGTGTGCATGTGTGCCTGTGTCCATGTGTGCATGTGTGCATGTGTGCATGTGTGCATGTGTGCAAGTGTGCATGTGTGCAAGTGTTTGTCCACATGTGCATGTGTGCATGTGTGCCTGTGTCCATGTGTGCATGTGTGCATGTGTGCATGGGTGCATGTGTCCACGTGTGCATGTGTGCATGTGTGCATAAGTGCATCACTGGTAACATTGTGTGGACACTGTAAACTTTGTTTCCTGTCTTCCTCCCACAGGTTCTGGTGCTGCTCTGGTGTCCTGCAGCAGGGAACCTGAATCTGGTGCCACAGGTACTGGTAATGATGATATCTGTGTAATGGCACAGGAAGGTGTGTCAGGGTCTGCCATTGGTCAGCCAATTGACAGTACACAGCTGTCAACCCCATCATTGCGCACAGTCATCCTGCCAGTACATCCTATGTCACCATTGTCCCTAGGTGATGGACAGGATACAGTGGACATTGACCAGGGTAATGTGGTATCTGTGGCACATGCTTCCCCACACAGCAGCCATGGGCAGGGTCCTGCAATGGTACCACACAGACAGTTGCCCATGGGGTCTCGTGGGAGCATCCGTGGGCGTACTTCCTCTGGCAGACATGCCCAAAGAGGTCTGTCAACCTGAGCTATGTTTCAGGCTGTCATGCAGGCTCAGTCGCGTATGGAAAGGTACACCAGACAGGGTCTGAGGGAGCTGAGAGCATGTCGCACAGCCATGACTGACAGTATGCGTGACATCGCGGATGCTATCCGTAATTTCACCGCTGTCATAGACAGACGTTGTGGGGACATATTACAGAAGTTACACAACTACATGTCCATGAGCCAGGGCAATGGTGGGCGGTTGCGGCGTCGATGTGGCCGTATGCCAGCAGCAGCAGTAGCTGGCAGTCGGCGCGGACGACAACAGGCCCGCGGATGCCCCCATAGTGCCAGCAGCAGCCCCAGCAATGCTGGGTCTGTGCTGTCATCGGAATGCCCCAGTAGACCACGTGCACGTGGCTCTGGACAGTCCCAACAGGGACCTGTGTCCAGTCAACACACTCCCGCTTCTGATGACAGTACCCAGTCTGGCTTAGTACTGGATACGGTCCGTAGCACCCCTGCCAGGCACAGGTACCGTGTCCGTGCCCACAGACACTGATCTGTATGACCTGCCAGGTGGAGTCTGTGGCTGTCCACAAACCCCTGTATATGGCAAGCCATGACGTGGAACTGTGTGCGTGTATACACACATGCGAAATGTTAACACCTAGGGCTACCACATACATGCACACACTGCACCAACAGTGCCCCACCCTGTACTGCTGTCCCTCACCAACACACATACACACACATGTCAATTGGTGGTATCAGTGGCAGACTCAGGCATACCTAATTCACACCCTGTGCATATGATGAAACTGTGCCACCTCCTGCAATCTCCAACATCAGTGCAGGAACAGATAAACACATTGCTGATGCACAGGGTGACTACATAGAAGTGTATTAGTAGTATCATGTTGATAACAGTACAGTGTGCTGATATGACTGTGTCTATATCCCAGCATGCCTGATGCAGTAACCGTATGACTGTCCTGAATTGTTATCTACACCCATAGTACGTACCAAAGTGTAACAGCTGCACATTATTGCATACCGGTGGTAAGGATGTCAACAGATAGCCACATACATGGGTAGCACAGGGGGGAAGCTAATGCAAGTAGTGATACGCAATGATGGACATGTACAGTAATGGTGGCAAGTTGCCCACAACGACTATGCAATGTGGATGTTTGCGCATGTTGATATGTGTGCAGTACCAATGTAATCCAAATCACAATTAACTATGACATAATATCAGTTCTACCATGGACATCTGCGCTGTGCATTCCTGGGTACATGTTGATAGTGCCTACATATTTGCACTGTTACCTACTGTTAGTGTTACCCTTTCTTTGTTGTACAATGGACTACTTCCAGCCCTGCTTACTGTAGCTTTGTTTGCATGCATGTTCACTTGGGGTTCCCTGGAACACTGCTTCCACCTGCAATGCAGAGTTACAGTGCTTCTGTGGACTCCTAGTGACATCTGCATAGCGTACGATACGTATGTCAAGTTTACACATGACAGAACGTCACTGTCTGTCCTGTTCACATGTACGTTGCCTGTGACACATTGCACATGTCTTACCTAGCATTTACCCACGTGTGCAGTCTTATATGCCAGTGCTATGAAATCAGTAGCAGTACACCCACACATACACACCTTCAGTATGTTGTTCCCCATTGGCCCTATGTGTTGGTAATCACCATGGCAAGCACACTACTATGGTAGCATGTGCAAAGGTAACCTGTGAATCACCTCTATGGTCCAGTTGTGGTTTATGTGAGTCATGTGGCAATGTCACAGCTGCCACATGTATGCAGTCAACCCTCAACCCTGGCCAGGAACGTACAACACATGTGTGGGATGCCACCACATAGCCAATCTGGGGACTGAGCACTCTGAACCCAGTAATGCCATACCCTGTCAGGTGTCATGACATACTACAGTGACTACAATACCAGTCAGACATACACCCGCACTGACAGCAGTCTGAACACACTGGGGCATACTTGGAGAATCAGAATAGCATCCTGCCTGAGCATCACACACCTCCGCAGCTGGCACACAGGCATACGTTACGTTGGAACAGAGCACATGCCACACATGGCGCACACATCCCGTGTGCCACACACTCACAGCCTGTAGGGCTACACAACACACCTGCTACAGATGTGTCAGGTACCTCTCTTGGCCACTGCAGTGGGGTCCCGCTCAACAGGCTGTACATGGTGAAGGTCACAGTGATATGCCTGTGGGGCACTATGGTCCACCACAAAACACATGCATACAGGTCAGTCAGAGGCATGGACACATATGACTCAGTCACTGACCATGCCACTATGGATGACCTGAGACATACCTCCCTGGACTACATGATAGGGAACATAGAAGGGATCTCTCAGCATGTGGCATGGGCCAGTATGAGTCTGATCTTGGTTGCCATCATACCCTCACCAGGTATGCTACCACTATATGTAGGAAGGGTGTTCTATGTCTACATTTGGCTCAATCTCCAATATCATTCATAGGGTATCCACTGGCTGTCAACGTGTGCTTACATGCTAGGGAAGCCACAATGATTTGCGAGGGGCAGCTTGCACGTGACACCCATGGGCCAATGTATATTGGCGAAGCCCCTTGATACACACATAGTGCCTTATGCTGCAGGGCACAGATTACATAGCCACCTCCGCGGGTATCACACAGGATAGGACACTAACAGTGATGCTACACAACACCAGCAGTGTACACCGCAAGATGCATGCACTGGACACTGTCCTCAGCACAGTGAACTGCAATGTCTGTGCAGTACCAGAGTCCTGATTCACGGCTCACAGGTGCAACCCATCACTGCCAGGTTATGCCTCATACCATGCCTGCCGTCCCCTACACATGTAACACACATGGACAGGGGGTGGTATCCCAAGGCACCACAGATACACACACCTCCAGGTTGTTGGCACAGCACAAAGCATCAGGGCCTATTCATGTGCAGCTAACAGTGTGTTGGACTGCCTTCTGGTTCATAGCCTGGCACACACAACCCTCCCATACACAGGAAACCCACCTATCCTCCATAACAACACTGGCAATATGACAGTCTCAAGAACTGTCTTTATATGGCTGGACTGCATCCAGCCAAACATTGTGCGTGAGCATTACTGTAGCTACAACACACTAGTTGAAAGGTTCCCAGCATGTGGTCACTGAACTGCAGTGGAATAACATGTTACCACTACCACACCAGGTGGGAACATGCAGCACCTGTACATCGGCTACATGTAGACTATATGGCCCAGACCAGATGTGTATCCCCTGCTGTAGGTATTTTACCATATACACCCACACTGTATAGACACATACCATGTGCAGCCCCTGCACAGTAAGACACAGTCATATTGTTTTTTTTTTCTCAAAAATTTTCTTATTAAATATATAAATAACAAGACAGAAGTTTTATACATGAACAGTAGGTATAAATAAACATATTTCGACTCATAGATGAGAAAACAATCCTTCAGGAGATTTAACATATTATTAAGTAATAAAGCAATACACAATATGTACACTATATACAAGTTAGGCAACCTGAAAAAAAAAAATAAAAAAATAATTTAACATTAACTATTTATTATATTTAAGACTTTTTCTAACACTAACTTTTTTAATGCTTTTTTTTTGGACTTCTAACCTTTGAGCATCAATATGTGAAAAAGCCATTTTCTGGAAAGTAACCCAATTTAGTTTGGTTCGATCCAGCCAATTTTGTATTATGTAAAGTTTTAGTAATGAGCAAATAAAAATGATAACCTGAATATCTAATTTTGAAAGATGAATTAATGGAATATGAAGAATAGCAAGTTCCCAGGACAATGTAGACTTTTGGTACCCCATTTTCTGCAATCTGACTTTCAAAGAGGTCCATAATCTGTGAGAAAAATGACAATACCATAAGATATGTAGAAGGTCTGCTTGGGGTGAGAACAACATGAACATGATGGGGATTTACTTGGGTTAAATTTATTTAATTTGTATGGGGTATAGTAGGCCATTATTAATCATTAATTGTGTATATGATAATTTTTAAAAGGGATAAATTCCTTTGTATATCTAATGGCCAAAAGTTTCTGAGACTCTGACAATTGGGAGTTATAACTTAACCAAACATTTGATAAAAGACAATTATGGTCCATTATTAAGCTATTGATTAACTTATAAGAGTTTGAGAGCATTTTATCTGATGAGGAAAGTATTTTGATAATCGTGTCGAGGTTTTTCATTTGTAGTTCTATGTGGTCTAAACATAAAAACTTGTTTTTAATTATTACTCTTAGTTGACTAAGGATTGGTGAATAGTTCCAATTTACTTTCAAAATTTTACGCCAATCGGGTAAAGATAAGTCAAGATATTTCAAAACATCTCTAACTTTTAAATTTTTATTAAAGGATATTTTGTTAAGTTAAAGGGTTTGTTGTCTATCATTATATTTGGGTTTAGATGAATTGGTTGAATAAGGTGAGAAATCTTTTCTAGATTACATAGTTTGAGTAAGGTTTGGAAGGCTCTAATCTTTTGTTTAATTACAGTAGACATATTTTAATAAATAAACTATCCAAAGAGATAAAAGGAATAGCTTCTGGATTTATATTTTTGAAATGATGTAATTGTACCATAATTTTATCCATAAAGAATGATTTGTATAAGAAATATTCTTGAAATTAGATATGGTGAGAAGTTTATTAGATGAGACAATCAAATAATAGAGATATAGATTAGGAAGGCCTAAACCACCCTTGTCCTTCAAAATTGACAATCTGGAATAGGACATTCTAACAGATTTAGGGAACCATAAAAATTTTGCCAAAGCTTTATTTACAGACTCAAAAAGATTTTGGAATTATCTGATCAGATGATGTGAACTGGTAAAGGAATTTAGGCAGAATGTTCATTTTAATTATGGCCTTTGATAAAAGTGAAAGGTTTAGATGTTTCCATCTGTCCATATCAGATAATATTGAGTTCCATACTTTATTGATGTTATTTTGAAAAGAAGATTTATTATTGTGTTCTAAATTGATACCTAAATATTTTATACTATAAGTAAACTGAAAATGATGATCTGAAAACAAAAATGATTTATGTGCTAAGTGATTTAAGGGAAAGATATGAGTTTTAGAAGAATTTAAAAGATAATTCGAAACTGAAGAGAAGTAATCAATGGAGTTTGTTATTTTTCTATAATCAGATAATGGAGTTTGGAAGTAAATAACTAGATCATCAGCGAAAGCTGACAAATGAATTTTGGTATTAAGAATTCTGGGGACATTATGAAAAGTATTTTGAATAATATACAACAACAAAGGTTCTAAATAAATGTTAAAAAGAAAGGGAGACAATGGACAACCCTGTCTTGTTCCTCTGGTAATCTTTATAGGAGAAGAAAATTGACCATTAATGTAAAGTCTAGTAAACATATCTTTGTATAAAACTTTTAAAAAATTTATAAAGAATAAAGGAATATTGAAACATGACATAGTTTGAAAGAGAAAGTTCCAACAGACTCTGTCAAAGGCATTTGATGCATCAATGATCAGAGCATATATAGGGTTTGAATTTTTTAATGAGATGAATGATAGACTCTAAGGACAGAGTATTATCCCAAGCATGTCTGTGGGACATAAAACCTGATTGATCTAGGGAAATAATTGAGGGTAAAATCTGTTTCAATCTGTTAGCCAAAATAGATGATAAAATCTTAATATCTACGTTTATTAAAGAAATGGGTCTATAATTTATTGGGTCAGATTTTTCTTTATTATTTTTTAGAATTAGGATGGTTTTAGATGTATTCCAATGAATATCTGAGATATCGTTAACTCTTATATGATTATATATTTTGAGAAGAAAGGGAAGAATTACCAATTTGAAAGTTTTGAAAAATTCTGGAGTAAAACCATCTGGACCAGGAGATTTTCCCAATTTAAGATTATCAATTGAATCCGAGATTTCTTGTAACGATATAGGAGCAGAAAGTTTTTGTTGACTATCATTTAATTTAGGGAAATGTAGAGAATTTAAAAAGATTTTTAAGTGATTATCATTAACTGAATTAGAAGAACCTGAATATAAATCAGTATAGAGAGAAGTGAATAGCTGAATTATCTCTTCATCCGTGTTATATAATTTATTTTTATAAGATAAAGATGAGATTTTCGGTCTTTCAAAATTAACTTTAATAATTCTCGCTAATAATTTAGAAGGAACCTGGGCCCATTCTGAATATGAGGCAAGTAATTTTTGTTCAGCTAAAGAGAGATTATTTTGGTGAAGCAAAATTAAATCTTTCTGACAGTCGGGAATTTGTTTTTCTATAGTAGGGTCATGATTCAGTCTAAGATGATTTTCCAAGGAAAAAAATCTAGATTTTAAGAACTCCTCTTTCTTAAAGTATTGCTTTTTGAAAAAAGCCACTTTACTAATAAATAATCCTCTTAATCTCACTTTACATGCAGCCCATTGTATGTCATAAGGAATGTCTGATGACCCCAGGTTATTTTCCATTTCCTGTAAGATTTCTGAACATTGTTTGCAAATATCTTCATTAAGCAGTAAATTATTATTTAAAGACCACTTATTAAAGTCAATTTTATTTTTAATATTAGAGTTTATGTTTAATTTTAGTGAGATTCTTGAATGGTCCAAAAAGAATCTAGGTTCAATGTTAAAATCCAAAATATATTTTGAGATATAATCAGAAATTAGAAAGAAATCCAATCTGGACCACGAACGGTAACACTTGGAGTCATAAGTATAGATATCATTCTTATTTAAGACTTTAACATTGTGAAGTGGATCAATTAAATTATATTCCGTCATCAAATCATTAAGGGCCATAGTAGATTGATAATTATAAGTAACAGTGGAACGGGATCGATCAATTACTGGATTTATTACTGCGTTCCAGTCACCACCCACTATAATATGGTGGTCTTTATAGGATGTGAGGATATTATAAATTTTTAAAATGAACAAATGTTGTGAATTACATGGGCCATATAAGTTTAAGACTAAAAGAGGTTTGTCCAGACCAACAATAGAATTGGTAAATAAGCACCATCTCCCCTCATTATCAAATTTCTCATCAATAATGTTCCCCATGAATTTTTGTTTAATGATTATAGCTACTGCTCTGGAATTAGATGAGTCACCTGAAGCTACTATCTTTTTGATCCATTTTTTATTTCTCTTTATTCCAATCAAGACGCTGAATATGGGTCTCTTGAATAAAACAAATATTTGCCTGTGACTTAAAAATCAAATGAAATAATAATGACTTTTGGCTTTGCCTTGAATACCTCTAACATTCCAAGAATCCAATATTATATCAACTGGCATATTCAAGGCATACAATCGTTATTGATGCTATAAAGGTGAACTCAAAGTAAAAATCCAATAATACTTTAAAAAAGAAAAAAAAAGAAAAAGCAGCATTTGAATATGCAATCGGGTCAACAAATATCATTTGCTGAAAAATAAAGAAAAAAAATGTTTCAAGAGCAATAACATGTATATTAATATCCTTTATCCTAACCCTAGTGCCTACCCACCAATCACCCTGTGATAAAGGAAGATCAGAAGTGAATAAGATAGAAGTTGTAATTATAAATAATAATAACATCGGATTAATATAAAAATTGCTCAAAGAAGCCTAACACAAATTAAAACCAGAGTAATACTACTAAAACTATATACAAGACTAACTAAATTCAAGATGTCCAACATACTCAATCCCTACTTGAAATTCTAAGCTAAAAGCTCCTATTATTAAGTAAAAATTATAGTGATTAAATGCATTTCCTCAAGTATTTCAAAGAAGAAAAAAAATAGAATAAATTTTGATTAACTAAAACAATACGGCATAACAAGTATTACAATTAAAACAGAACATATGTTAGGTAATGTAAATAAATATAAAGAAACCCATCTAATAACACTATCATATATGTACACAAAACAGTGAGAAATCTAGGGATAGTTGTATCATATATAAGGTGATGTTTTAGATATACATATATAAAAAAGCCATAAACATTGCTAAACAGATAAAATCATGCACTATCCAATAAACACTCTTTAATGCTTAGTAACTTTTTTCCAGTAGTCAAATAGACAATAAGTGTGATAAAAAACTCAAATAACTATAGAATGAGCATTTAACTATAGTTCAAACAAAGCATAAACTGTCCTCCAAGCGACCATACTCTAAAAAACAATTCAATATAGATGTAAGCTAACTGTCTAAATAGCAGTAATATAGCATCTGCTCACAATGATATATTATAAATTGAATAGGTTTTGGCGCCATCTAATGTTCAAATATAAATACAAATAAGAACTATTGGATAGTACCTTAAACTACAGTATGTACACTAGATTAAATGAATATTAATGTACTTTCATTTGAATTTAAATGCATTTTAGAATACTTATACTAATGGCTCTGTTAAATTATATAGTTAAACTGTCCTTCTAAAATATAAAAGCAATACAGCAAACAGGATGTAAAAACACAGTGTTCATAAATATACTCATTATAACATCTAAATAGAACAAAAACAAGTAGGCTAAACTCAAAAAATCAAGGAGTTTAAATATAGACAGGTAAGTTTAGCTAATAACATTTAAAGATATCCATTCCAAGCATTACATTTGTGTAAAGGCTTTCTATAACAAAACCACCAACTGCAGTCCCCTAATCAAGCTTCTGAAAAAATGCATGAATTTCTCAAATGAACAGGTGTACAGTGTAATACTTGTCTATTTAAACATTTTGGCATCTATCAAGATAACATAAAAAACAACATTTTGTAGGAAAATATATGTTCTCTTCTTTACCCATTTTCTGGAATTGTAATAAATGAAACTAACCTGTTCATTTGTTTCAAGAACAATTTCCATCCTAATGCATGAAGGTAACTGCTCGCTTTGGAGCGAGAGAGACATGTGGAGGATCGCTGAATGTAACGTGTAAGAAAGACATATTTAAACTTAAAAACATCCTTCGCTTGTGAAGAGGAACACTGTAAATGATAGAAAGTCCTAATAAAACATTCCTGATGCTGAATACATGCTGAAAACAAGCGCAATTGTGTATGCGAAGCTGTCGTGCTTTCGCAACAAATGATGACGTCACCATCCATCTCGGAGAGTCTGTAGTGGGTGCGCGATCATGTAGAACAGCAGCTGAAGCTATGAGCAGAAGATTTTTCCTTCAAGAGTCTCGAGAGGCGCAGTTTCTCCCTCCATAAATCTTATAACTGACACAGGGGACAGTAATTTAAAAGCTTTTAAAAAAAAACTAGTATACTGCCTTCACACAAAGCAAGGAAATGAAAGAAACATAACTATTTGACTGTTTTTATCACTTATAGTAAATCTATAAATCTGGAAAGCCTGTCATAGCACAATATTATTTAAAACTTATCAGAATTAAAACAAAAAAATTCAAAACAAGTTATTGAAGTGAAATAGGATTAGGTCATAATCAGATATTATAAATATTGTCTGAAAAATAACACTTTTGTGTTCCATTGACAGTAACATATTATGATACAGTGTCAGGAAGCTTTTTAAATGTTTTAAGAAAAATGTCTTTAGCATCTTTGGGGTCTGAGCACACAAACCTTTTGTCATTAACTGTAAAAGACAAAGTATTTGGATAGGACATACGAAATCTTATCCTCTTTTATCAAGTCAGCACAATAGGGGCAAGTTTTGTCTATTTAGTTTAATTTGAGAAGGAAGATCTTGGGAAAAAGATAGTTTGTGAGACTTCCATATGAACTGTTTTTTAGTTTTAGCTGTTTCCAGGATCTGGAAAGTATCCTGAAAGTTTAATAACTTAGTATAAATAACCCTTGGTGTGGAAGAATCTTGCTTTGCACATAATGCTCTATGTGCTCTCTCTACAGTTATAGACTTTGAAGATGTTTCACAGTTTAACAATGTTTCAAAGATATTCTTAGTCACAGATAGCAAGTTTTTATTGTCATAAGATTCAGGCAAACCACGAATAATGATGTTATTTCTTCGACTCCTGGCCTCCAAATCCAACAGTTTAGCTTGTATATCAGAAATAATCTTATCTTTAGACTTAAGGTCACTTTCCAATGAATCTGTTTTTAACTCTAAAGCTGAATTTCTGTTTTCAATCATATCCATTCTATCATTTATTTGCTTTAAAGTTTTACTAAAGTCAGCAAATTGTTCTGAAAAGTTTTCGATAGCACTTTGGATAGGCTTTAATGCTACTTTTAGTTCGTCTGAAAGGAAATTTGAATCATTTAAGTCTTTATTACTTACTTTGGAAGTTTCAGTAGGTTGTTTAGATGTCCTTAGTCTTTTTGAACTGGAATCTTTTTCAGGAGAGAGCATTGAAGAAAATTTGGCCTTTGTAGGCTGAGTCTCCATGGAGTTGGATTTTGTAGCCATGCCCAGAGATGAACTGCAATTGACAGGATTTCAGGAACCAGGAATAGACTGGAGCAGCAGGTGTCCCAGCAGCAGAGAGAACAAAATTGTTCTGAGGTAAAATAAATCCCAGGATAAGAAGTCCAGAGTAAAAAATAATCCAAATTCGTAGTGCAAGATTTATAAAATCTTTTAGTAAAAAAAACTGAGGAAAAAGATTGGTATAAAGTTGTAAAAAAACCAAAAGTTAAATAGCTGTGAGGAGCTCAAAGAGTAGGGACTAAACTAGTCGGCAGCCATCTTGATCATTCCTCACAGTCATATTGTTATGCATTGCAAATACCATTTATCCACTTGAGGCATGGTCAGATATGGTAACTACTGCAGGTCACAGGTATCTATGTGTATGTGTCACACATACATCATGTGTGCATTGCCATTGCTGGTTTAGACAATGGCATGCATTGTTATGCACAAAGACCCACACAAAGTCATAATGTGTGACACAACCACACGTGGCAGTTGTGGGTTTCCAAAACATACCTATCTGTACTCTGACAATGGTAATAGACCCAGTAGCGGAATGCACTATTGGCATTACTGGCCAACTAGCCCTGTTTGGCTGTGCTGATAGTGTGGTGACATCCCCTGTGTTTACTGGGGGAATATGCAGCATCTGGTGTATTGTAGTATTTGCCAAAAGGATCTGTTCTCTCACACTTGCAATTACACACACCCTACTACTCTCACACACACACTTGCCATTTGCAGGATTCGTACCCCTATCTAACTATGTCACAACATGTGATAAAGACGCATTAGCAAAGTGCACGATTTGGATAACTAGGAGGTTCCTCTTCTCCGGCTCTACTTATAGGGTACTGACATCATCAGTGTTTGGAAAGGGTAATGTGCATCATGTAATGTGATCTCCTGATTGCTAAAACTAACATGTTTTTCATACAGAAATGCACACACACACACATCCAAACACACACACACTTGCAGATTTCAAACCCCTACCTAACTATGTTATGACACTTGAGAAAGACGCTTTAGCAGAGTGCGCTATTCGGATTACTGGGAGGTGTCCCTGCTCAAGCTGTATGTATAGGGTGCTGACATCATCAGTGTTTGGAAAGGGTAATGTGCATCATGTAGTGCGATCTCCTGATTGCAAAAAAGCACATGTCTTTCATACAGAATTGCACACACACAAACTCCCCACATCCAAACACACACACTTGCAGGTTTCAAACTCCTACCGAACTATGTTCGGACACCTGAGAAAAATGCATTAGCAGAGTGCGCTATTCGAATTACTGGGAAGTTTCCCTTCTCCTGCTGTACTTATAGGGTGCTGACATCATCCGTGCTTAGATAGGGGAATATGCATCCGGTAGAGTGCTTTCACAGTTGCCAAAAGGGACATCTCCTTTATACAGACTTGCACAAACACTAATCCCTCTCTACACACACTGGACAGTTGCAGGATTCCAACTCCTACCTAACTATGTTATGACACTTATGACAGATGCATTAGCAGAGCGCACTATTTGAATAACTGGGAGGTTTCCCTTCTCCTGCTGTACTTATAGGGTGCTGACATCATCCGTGCTTAGATAGAGGAATGTGTATCCTGTAGAGTGCTTTCACAGTTGCCAAAAGTGACATCTTTCTCACACAGACTTGCACACACACTAACCCCCCTCCACACACACTGGGCAGTTGCAGGATTCAAGCCCCTACCTAACTATGTTATGACACTCATGACAGATGCATTAGCAGAGCGCGCTACTCAAATTACTGGAAGGTTTCTCTTCTCCTGCTGTACTTATAGAGTGCTGACATCATCCGTGCTTAGATGGGGGAATGTGCATCCTGTAGAGTACTTTCACAGTTGCCAAAAGGGACATCTCCCTCACACAGACTTGCACACACACTAACCTCCTCCACACACACTAGGCAGTTGCATGATTCAAACCCCTACCTATGTTATGACACTTATGTTAGATGCATTTTGCAGAGCATGCTATTCAAATTACTGAGAGCTTTTCCTTCTCCTGCTGTACTTATAGGGTGCTGACATCATCCGTACTTAGATAGAGGAATGTGCATCCTTTAGAGTGCTTTCACAGTTGCCAAAAGGGACATCTCCCTCACACAGACTTGCACATACACTAACCCCTCTCCACACACACTGAGCAGTTGCAGGATTCAAACCCCTATCTAACTATGTTATGACACTCGTGTTAAATGCATTTTGCAGAGCATACTATTCGAATTACTGAGAGCTTTTCCTTCTCCTGCTGTACTTATAGGGTGCTGACATCATCCGTGCTTAGATAGAGGAATGTGCATCCTTTAGAGTGCTTTCACAGTTGCCAAAAGGGACATCTCCCTCACACAGACTTGCACACACACTAACCCTTTTCCACACACACTAAGCAGTTGCAGGATTCAAACCCCTACCTAACTATGTTATGAAACTCATGACAGACACATTAGCGGAGTGCGTTATTCAAATTACTGGGAGGTATCCCTTCTCCTGCTGTACTTATAGGGTGCCGACATCATCCGTGCTTAGATAGGGGAATGTGCATCCTGTAGAGTACTTTCACAGTTGCCAAAAGGGACATCTCCCTCACACAGACTTGCACACACACTGGCCAGTTGCAGGATTAAAAACCCTACCTATGTTATGACACTCGTGAAAGACGCATTAGCAAAGCGCGCTATTCGAATTACTGGGAGGTGTCTCTTCTCCTGCTGTACTTATAGGGTGCTGACATCATCCGTGCTTAGATAGGGGAATGTGCATCCTGTAGAGTGCTTTCACAGTTGCCAAAAGGGACATCTCCCTCAAACAGACACACTAACGCCCTCCACACACACTCGGCATTTGCAAGATTCAAACCCCTACCTAACTATCTTATGACACTCGTGACAGATGCATTAACAGAGTGCGCTATTCAAATTACTAGAAGGTTTCTTTTCTCCTGCTGTACTTATAGGGTGCTGACATAATCTGTGCTTAGATAGGGGAATGTGCATCCTGTAGACTGCTTTCGCAGTTGCCAAACGGGACATCTCCCTCACACAGACTTGCACACACACTAGCCCCCCTCCACACACACACTGGGCAGTTGCACGATTCAAACCCCTACCTGACAATGTTATGACACTCATGACAGATGCATTAGTAAAGCACACTATTCGAATTACTGGGAGGTTTCCCTTCTCCTGCTGTACTTATAGGGTGCTGACATCATCCGTGCTTAGATAGGGGAATGTGCATCCTGTAGATTCACAGTTGCCAAACGGGACATCACACACACGCGCGCGCGCGCGCACACACACACACACACACACACACACACACACACAGACACACACACACACAGCATTTGCATGGTTTGAGGGAGACGCATTAGCAGAGTGCGCTAGCCGAATTACTGGGCATCTTGTCTGCACCTGCAGTATTTATAGGGTGCTGACATTTTTATTTCTACAGAGGTATGTACATCTAGTACTACCTGTCAGGTGGGGGATAGCATATATATATGCATATGCAGCCACCTACGTCAGGGTCAGATATGCACATCGCACTGGCAGGTTATGTTCTATACCAGGCTTCGTGACCACAGGACCTGTAACACACAACACAACCTGTCCAGAACACCACTCCCACATCCAGGACACACACTTTGCTTCCCTGGGAACAGTGCCGGGATATGCAGGTGTTCACATACACCATTCCAGTTGTTAACATCAGGTACAGGCATATTGTGTGTGGAAACTACTCAGGCCTCTACCACTTTACCCTACAGCTACTACAATTTGTGGGTCCATGTGCTATGGCAGAACCACACATCACAGCCACATGGGGGAATACATATTGCACCTGTCCATCTGCATCATGGGTACTCACTGTTCCACACCAGAGGTAGACCACCATTGTTGATATCTGACCATACCCACCTTTCCCTGGACATCCATTTCCCATCCCCACCCCCAGGCAAGGTTGTCACTGCACACAAACTGTATTTAGCACAAGCAGACTCTACACTTGTGAAGACTGGGGTGGACGACTTCAAAGGACCCATGCTGGGGGACTATCATGCTGGGGGACTATACTGGCCACTCTGCATAATCCTTGACAATTGCATTCTATGAGCATGTGTAAGGTTTGCATTGATCATGCTATCCCACATATACCCATGACTGCTCCACAACAAGACACCTGTCAGGTGTACACCAGCCATATATGAGCCGTCCAACAGACAGAGTGAGCTAATACATTGCAGAGCTGTAGCCCACAGAGGGAGGAGATCTGTGAACAGGTCCAGCACGACACTTCATTCCCACATAATCATCACAACACAGTGTTGACAGTGGAATTGTCCAGACAATGCAGATAGGGCTCCTCTCAGTCTGTTATTGACGGCCACTTACTGTTAGAGGTCCTCAGCAACCCTCTGCCAGCACACACCAACAACATGGCTGTGGCTTAGCACATTCAGAGCAAACCAAAAAAGACACGCAAGGTAGATCAAGTGCAAGGCTCAAACCAAAATGTCAAAATGCACAAAACGAGCCAGCACAAAGGTTTAGGCAAGCAGAAAACTACTTTATTGTGGCATGTTGAAAAACAAAATAAAAAAACAGAAGAACTGCAAACCGGTTTCGGCCAATGTAATGGCCTTCTTCAGTGCAGAAAGAAAAAGTTAAAATGATGCATACTGATGTTCCTTATATACTGAGAGATTTAAAGGGATATGTAACCAAAAAAGAAAAATTCTTTGTATGAACAATTCCTAAAAAAGTGACAAAAATGAATATAATAATATTACATTAATATTGATCACATTGATCCCCAGCAAAATACGGAAAATAAGCTCAGTTCAAACCCAAAAATACAACAATAGATGTATAGATATATAATATCCACATACAGCTTTATCCACATTCATTTAACCCAGGTTTGAACAAAGCACCCAGTTTTGTGATCCATAATGCTTCCATGTTATTGGGCCGGATTCACGAAGGCTTGCACGGAGTCTAAGAGTAGTGTAAGACTCCATGCAGCCTTCGCGATCCCGGAACAGCCCAAAGTCCGTGTAAGAGACAAGCTAAAACGGCTCTTACACGGAGTGGGCGTGGATAAGCTAATCACCTCACTTGCAGCCGAATAGCATGCAAATGAGGATGATTAGCGATCCAGGAAGCCCAGAACAGCCCGTGTAAGAGCCGTTTTAGCTGCAGAAATGTACTCAGTTGACAACTGAGTACGTTTCTGCAAAAATTGCAATGGAGCCATGTCAGCTCCAAATAAAGGGTGCATATGTGTCAGGTAGCATGCCAATGGCCAAATATGTGGCCATTGGCAAAGTAACCTGATGCAAATATATTAAAAATATACATTTTTTTTTCGGCAATTGCCGATGTTTAAACCCAGTGCAGCCCCGCGCAAACGGGCTGCGCTGTATAAAACATAAAAAATGAAGGTTTTAAACCTACAAATGTAGGTTTTATGCAATACATAGAATGTCAATGCAGGGACCAGCAGACCAAAACCAACATGGCCACTGTGTAGTGGTTGCTAAGGGGGGAAGCTGAGTCTAAGACATGTAACTAAGCATTAGTAGGCAATCTGATGCAAATGAGTGTAAGGATACTGAATTCCACTGTCACATAGCAAATGAGCACAGTCTGAGTAGTGTAAGAGTTACAGAAGGGGGAGGAACAGAGTAGGAGATAGGTGACATAACAGGGGGGGAATGGTAGAAAGACATGCAGTTCATTGGAGGTCAGAGTTACATGACAGATGTCAGACAGATATCATGGAAAGAGGTGTGCCACTAACTAAGCATGAGAAAGTCAAGAAATGGAAGGTGTACACTGTTGCCTACACCAAAGTTTCTTGCTGGATGTGTATGTGCACGTGTGCGCGCCATGAAGCGCGAGTAAGGCAGTGTGCGCACATGTAAGGCAGACTGAGCATGTGGGAGCGTGTTGGGAGATGTTTAATACTGTTTGCGTGGGCGTGCACGCGTTTTAATCCGAATAAGCAGATTCTGAACCATGTAAGTATGTGTGCGCGCGTGTAAGCCACTGTGAGCGTGTTTCTGCTGGTTTACACACGGCTCCACCCTGAGGAAACAGAAAGGAAAAAGGAAGCAACAGATTTAGTAGGAAGCTAGCAGGGAATACTGCTAGAGCTAGCAGGTGAAAACAATTAGATGCAGGCAATTACACAGGCAGAATAGTAGCCCAGCCCAGCACTTAAAACTCTGCAAACAGCAGTGCAGGATGTTTCTCTCAAGAGACACTGCAAGACAGGAGTTAAGTTATCAGAAGTGAAAACTGAAAAAGCTGAACTCAGAGCAGAAATGTTAGGGGCTGCCATAGCTGTCATAATGAGACATAGGCGACTTGCTGAGGGTGGTGACAATGCAGATGGTGCCAGACAACCCACAGTGAGGAGACGGAGAAGAGTGTACAGGCCCAGGGTCACCTACCACGGGTTACATGAGCTGGAGATAGTAGAGCGCTATAGAGTGGACAGAGACCTCCTGCAGCAAATAGTGGAGCTGTGCAGGCCACGCCTCACACACAGAACCAACAGAGGGGAACCCATCCCAGTGGAAACCAAGGTATGTGTTGGCCTAAGAATACTAGCAACAGGTACCTTCCAGAGATCAACTGGTGATATGATGGGGATATCACAGGCATCAGCCTCTAGGGTACTGCACCAGTTCCTGGATGCCATGTCAGCACATATCAGTGATCATGTATATTTCCCCAATGCCCGTGAGGTATTGTCCAGCAATATGCGTCTCTTCCAGCAAATAGCGGAATACCCTGAGGTAGTGGGTGCAATAGACTGCACGCACATACACATCAAAGCACCAGCCGGTGAGCGGGGTAGGGCATACATCAACCGCAAGGGCTTCCCCTCCATCAACTGCCAGGTCGTGTGTGATGCCCAGGGCATAATAATGAATGTGTGTGCTGGCTGTCCTGGGAGCTACCATTATTCCCACATCTGGCATTTGACGCAACTGTACCAGACATTTGCCAATGGGGACATCCCGCATGGACACATAGTGGGGGATGCAGGTTATGCACTGGAGCCGTGGCTGATGAAACCCATCAGAAATGCACACACACCTGAACAGGAATGCCATAATGAGGCACAAGCACAAACACGTAATGTAATAGAGCATGTGTTTGGGCTGCTCAAGTCACGGTTCCGGTGTCTGGACACATCTGGTGGAGCCTTGCAGTACACACCAACTACATGTACCCAAATTGTCATGGTATGTGCTATGCTACATAATATGATCTTGCAAAAACAGCTGCAGCAGGACCAGCATAGGGCCGGGCCAAACAGTCCCCACCATTGCCAAGGCCATCACAGGCAGAGCGTGACTCGGAGGAGGAACAACCTGAGCCTGCCCCAGTAGGCAGAAGGAGGCGTGCCCAGTATGCCCTGGCCTTGGCAAAGAGGCAACGCATAGCACATACACTGGCTCAGTAGGAACCCTGGGAATGATACCCCTCTCTGACTCACTCATATAGTAACAGGGATGCCTAACATGACACAACCTGCTCTCAAACATGTACAGGGAAGTGTAATATGCGCATCCGACAGAGGCAGCCCTGCAGCACCACCTGAGGCATGAATGCTATGTGTTAAGTAATGTAACACCATGTACTATATGCACACCTGAGGACCCTGACTAACATTCTACCCTCACCAAGCATCATGCCACAACATGACAATGAGATGATCAAGTGCAATAATTGACTGAAGTATCGCAGTTAGTCAAAGGGGATCCAATGTGTGCCAGTCTGGGATGACATGCTGAGCATGACATGATGCACCACCTGCTAGGACTGGTGTGCACCTATCAGTGCAGGCCGTATGGATACTGGCAAAGGCTGTTGTTACCCACAGTGTGCCCTGAATAGGTAAGGCTCAAAACACAAACCTATCTCCATAGGTATCAGAAGGGATAAGAATAAGATAAGGGATATGTTGAAACAGCAAGATGCATGCAGTCTAAACTCACCCAGTATGGAGAATGTTGATATCTGCGCTGTAACAGAAAACTGAGTCAAGGCTCACAACAGCACCCTAACACTACCAGGTTACACCTCATACTGTGTTGTACAGCCTCAAAACATGGAACAAGCTACAAAAGGAGGGTGACTAGCAAGAATTGTCAAGGATAACCACACCCCCATGTTGGTACCACAACAAAAAGCAGCATGGACTAGCCATGGTCAAGTAACAGTGGCTAAAACTGCCCCCTAGTTTATAGCCTGCTACAGACTACTGTCCCAACACCAGGAACTGCACCTGGCCTATGCTGGAATACATGAATATATCAAGTCCTCCAAACCACATTATATTGGGTGACTGAAAATACCCAGACATAGACTGGGAACATTATACTAGCTCCAACAGTGTAGGGCAAAAGTTCATAGAATCCATAAACCAAAAGGCCCAGGAACAACGTACCACTCCCACAAGAGGGGTAAGCATACTGGATGTGATAATCAGCAACATGGGTACTGGATGGCAAGATGAGAAGTGTATTGCTCACTGGTAAAACCAGACCATAGAGTAATCACACTGGATAGACAAATCCTGACCACAGTCCCTGGCCAGAAAACCACAGTGGAAAACATATCTTAAGCAATATTTCCACTCCTCCAAACTGATGTGGAATCCATTAAAGGTCCTGTGCAGGTGCAAAATATGGGCCACACCTCAGAACCTGTAATACAGCCATTCCATGAACACTGCCAGGAATGCTTGGATTATGCAATCCTAAATTAAAACAAGACACAATGCCATACATGCAGGAATCTTGCATGGTGGACACCAGCCATAACCAAACCATGCAAGAGAATGAGGAAGCTACTACATGATAGAGCAAACATAAACAATGAAGTAATCACTGATCAATGTCAGTGGGCACAACTGTGCCATTGTTACTGAGTATGATACAGGTCAGTAGTACAGCAGTCGCCTTTCACAGGTCAGCTGCTAATATTGAGGATATCACACTTGCACATTAAATACTATGGTGACAGCTACAAACCAAGGACACACCTCACACATGCATTAACTACCAGTGTACACAACAGTCAACTATACATATGGCATATTACCTGCACGTTCACTGTCTTGCTGCTGCATGGCTCCAGCCTCCATCATAATGCATGTCTGCTGCTGTTGTTGTTGCTGGCGGACTGGAGCCACTACACTCATGAGTAGTCCCTCCAGTCTGGTGAGTGGGGGATGTGTAGCCACCCCACCACCTGTGGCGACCTGTTGCCTGTGGATATCCGATGCACGGTGACGGACATGTCTGATTAAATCACTGCAGTGATGTCGTACCTGCTCATATGTCCTTTTATGCGTGCCTATGTCATTTACCCGACGGACAATGTCTTGCCACAGTGCAGCCCTCTCCTGCTGATTCTGGCTGGTGTGGGAAAAGAGTATTGCATAATCCCGCACCAGGCTCTGGTGTATCTCCTCATCCTCAGCTGTGGAGTAGGTGGGATTCCGCGGATGGGCCATGTACCTGAGAAAGAAAATAACCTGGTATCAGCAATATATGTCAGCAGAATTTGGCACACATACTACACATGCTACTCGACTGTTATGATACAACATATCTCACATATGTAGCATCTGTCTGTCTATTGGTGGATACACATGTAGATGGCCAGGTATCAGTGCTCAGCCAGCAACTGTGCAACAGTACCTGGCACACTCCATACGACATACTACCAAACCCCAGCAGTCAGAACACTGATTCATGTCAAGAGCACCTCCTCACTCTGGGGGTTTGTATCTAGGTACTGTATGGCCTACATCATCAACTACTGTGAGCTGACCACACACTGATTGCCCTGGATATACATATCCCACCTCCACCACCAGCACAAACGACTATAGTGCATAGCATTACAGATACAAACTTTACACTTTGTAACAGTGACATGGTATCCTTTCAGCCCACTGGGCCAGTGGCATATACAACCCACAATGCTGACCCCTACACAATTGCTTTCTACAGACATCTCCGAGAATGCATGGATCTTGCAATCCCATATATGACCAAGACACTCTCCACAAAGGGACAGCATCCTGTCTGGTGGACCCCAGCCATAGACAGATTGTATTACAGAAGATGGAAGCTACTGCAAGACAGAGCATAATTCCATAAAGGGAGGGCATGTCTGAGCAGCACTAGTAAGGCTCTATTTTCCATCATACAAACATCCATGGGCAACTTTGAGAGGGAAATCAAGAGGGACACTACAGATAACCAGAAGGCCTTCTTCAGTTATGTTAACAACCTGGTCAGGATCCATCCTCTATGCCCATAGTTAGTACACAACAACACATATTTCACTGACACCACAGATATTGACAACATTGTGGCAGACAGGTTCAGTGCAGGTGTCACCCCGCCCTCTCCCCCAAAATAAGACATAGTTATCCCAGCTGACTGTAACCTCCCTGTCATCACAGATGTCCAGGTAAGAGCCACCCTCAGGACAGCAGAATACACAACATGAATGGGACCTGATGGTATCCCCAGTTGCATGCTACATAAACTCTGACAGGAGCTAAACACACATATAGAAGTGCTATGTAACACTAGCCTGACTACAGGATATGTACCTGTACACTGGCGCACAGCAGCAGTGGTTCCACTCCACGAAGGAGGCACCTCAACATACCAATACAATACAACACAATACATTACATTACAATACAATACTATACAATATGCTATTGCCCCTGGGACTACAGCAGCGTACTGTTCTGCTACCCTGACCATTGTGACACATGTGGTGTGATGGTACCTGCTGCTGCCACACAGTTACACAGGGTGACTCATATGGCATATTACCTATCTGACTAACATTCAGCAGGGGTATGTGTGACATGTACTCATGGGGAGTCTTGCTTCTTAATACTGTGTGGTTTATTGCAGGGTATGTCTTATCTGTGGGTAGGAACTCTTACCTCCACATGTGCACTCTATTGCAGTGGCACGGATGACACACAGCAGACATTTAGGTTGTGGATGGTGTGAGGTGTTACTATGGTTGTTGGACATCTGTCATGGGTGTGACTTACATATGTAAATCCGGGAGTGGTAACCTTTATGTGGGTAGTATATGTGTACTCTGTGGTGTTTTCAGTCACTGTGCATTGGTAATGTGTTTGAGTGCATTGTCACAGTGTTGTACATGTCACTGTGTCCTTCTCCATATCTGTAGCTGTCATGTGAGGTCCATACCATGGCATCCATTATGTGGTGTGGTGGGGTACACCGGCCTACATGTCCATAGCTGACACACCATGTCCGCTAACACATGTCATGTGCAGGTATTCTAGGGATAGTGTGCCACTGTGAATATTATTGGGGCCACTATTGTACACATTTATGACCCTGTTCACCCCAGACACACGCAGTGGTGGGCAGCCAATCACATATCTGGTGGTTACTGGTGTAGGTGATCTGGAATGTGGTATGGTACTCCAGTTTTGACACTGGTGTTCACTCCATGCCTTTGTCACCAGGCACATGTTGCAATACATCTGTACACATGTGCCTCACTCAGAATTTATATACATCTCTCTCTCTCTCTCTCTCTATATATATATATATATATATATATATATATATATATATATATATATATATATATGTATATAGATATATATGTATATAGATATATCTATATATATATATATATATATATATATATATATATATATATATATATATATATATATATATATATCTATATATGTCTGTATACATATACACATATATATATTGATGTACATATATAGCTATAGATGTGGAGGGGGCACAGAGGGGGTGTGAGTGACAGAGGGGTGGGACAGGCTGTGTTGCAGGTCATCATATACAGTCATACCTGTAGATAGTCAGATCAGTCTGTCTATGTATATGTATCTACATATATCTATATCTGTATGTGTGCATTACATAGATATGTTTGTACAATATTCTGTCTACATCTGTCTATGTATTCCTACATCTCTCTCTCTATGTATGTATACATATATGCATATATATATATATATATATATATATATATATATATATATATATATATATATACACATACATATGTTGACATACATACGTATCCATATGTTAGACAGGTATATCAACATATTTGTCTACCATACTGTATACACACACTAACATACTGCTAAACATACATAACTGTGAAACCTACTTTGTACATGGCACTACAACCTACAATCAGCCAACATTGATATGTGCACATAGATGCTCTCACATACAAATGTATGTACAGCCTTCACTGATAGTTGCTGTATGTCCCCTGCCCTTTACACATCTTCATATACATATGGATACAGACCAATGACACATATGGAGGGTTCACAGTATGTAGACCTTTATAGTATTACTTTACATTACCTGTGTTTGTCACAGCTGCTTGTGTTGCCATCTGGTTCTCTGTCCTGCTGCTCCACTTCCCAGTTGTCAGCTTTCAGGTAGCTGTTGCTGAACAATTTGTTTGTGTCTGCTTAATTGCAATTTTCTCTGTCTCTGTCTCTATCTCTCTCTCTGTCTGTCTGTCTTTCACGTCATTCTCAGGGTGCAATGAAAGTATTGCATGTGTGGACTGGGAGTACAGCATACTTTTGTAGGTATCTGCATATGCCCATGTGATGGCCTCTGCACCAATTGTTAGCCAGCATTTGCTAATTGCATGCAGCCAGTTGTGTACTGATTGCAGTTCTAACTGTGATTTCAGAACAGTGCTATAAAAAGGTATGTGAGATAGGCGTAGCCATTTCAGATTTTAAGGGCAGGGACCATGCTGTTATGCTGTGGACAATGTTCTGTGAGTGTAAAGGTTGGTATCTCTCTCATATTTCCAGGTGTGTTGTAGATTAACATTCCTCCATTCATTTCTCCAGTTTCCTGTACTAACTGTGTATGTACACTGACACCTACAACTACTACTACTGTTAATGTGTGTTTGTGCTTTCCTTTCACTTTTGCTTGCACTTTGTTGCTAAGGCTTCAATAGTTGCCCTTTACAGTCACTACTTGTATGTCTGCTAGGTGTCTTGACTGTAGCGTGCTGCTGTAGCTTTCCTATTTTCCATGTACATTCACACCTTGGAATGCTTGCTATATTCTAGGGTGTTACAGCATGCAGTGTGGTCTGGCCATGGTGTGGGCCTTGACATCTATTAGGGTATTTGAGTATGCTGCTGAGCAGGCCCCAGAGACTTTCAGGTTCATCTGTTATGTGCCTCATGGAATGGTACAAATCAGTGGGGTACACCCATTAAAATGTCTGGTATGCTGCAGTTGTGACTGTGGGTTAGCATGAGCATATGTATTACTACACTTTTTCTGCCATGCAAGTGATGAATACTTTCAGGACTCCATAGTTACCATTGCATGTGTTACACCTTTCTGCCTACTGTTTGTACATTTCACATGGGGTCTGTGGGGCATCCCTGTAAGTCATTCACTGTTGCTATGTCTAGGCTCTTAACTATTCAAATATGGTGGTGTCAGACCCGTCATGTGTACAGATATTTGCAGGTTGTCCACATTTCTGCCTCATATTTTGGTCAATATCTCATGCACACCTTTTTCTGGCAAGTCTCTCTGGGCTCAAGTCAGAATATGGTGACAAACATTCAAGTTTCAGACTGCATACCCTTCCAAACATCCCACAAAGTGCAGACCCTGTTACTCTCTGAACTGTCTGCGTTTGTTGTAACATTATTTGCAATGTGTCCCTGGTTTTGGGCCTTTGCTCCACATATTTTATTACTTGGTCCAGATGTGTTCCTGTAAGAGGTTGTGGGGTATGGGCAGTGCTTATCCTGCTGTGAGTATGTGTGTGGCTTTAAAGGTGCTATAGTGACATTATTACCTACTAGCTTCCAACTAGCATGGCTGTTTCTGTTCACACACTACTATTATGGAAACCCACTAGTTTTGATAGTAATTCTAAATGGCATGCTTTGTGTACTACACATCTATATTCCCTTTACATTCATTCCTACTATTACATGATATATTTATTTTAGCACAATGTTCTTGTATAAGAATCATGGCTTAGTGGTAAGTCATGCAGGCTACTGTTTCCAAGATCCTGGGTTCGGGACTCACAGTGGGATTTTATTTTGCTTTTGAACTGAGTACAGGACCTGTCAATCAAAGTGACTAAGGCACTTTTAGGCAGTTGTAACCAGGTTAGCGCTGGTTTGCGCGGAGATCACGCATGCGCACTGGCGGTTACCTCCGCGCACACCCGCTTAAAACCGCTTAAACGTGCTTACTCTTGCGCACACCCGCGCTATTTTCTTTGAAAGAAAAGAAAATGGGGAGACAGGATAGTGGTGAAAAAGGGGTCACAAAGAGGGTAAGACAGTAGGGAAACAAGCTAGGGATGTGCAGGAGGGATGTAGGTAAGGCCCATAGCTGCCCATTTCTTCATCAGCAACAGCTGTGCATATGTATGTAATTTGGTGTGACATTTGAAACCTTCCACCCCTGAGAGAGGTGTCAGGACAACAATAATACTTGTACAGCCAATTGTAATTGATAGGTTCCATGTCCAGTAGACGTGTGTGCGGAATGGGCAGCTATGTATGTGGGTACAGAGTGCCCTTTTTTTTTTCAGGGGAGAGTGGTATGTCAGGTGAAGGAAGTCAGTACAGCTGGGGAGGTAGGTTGTGTAGGTAAACAGACAAGACAAACAAGATGCATACAGGGGCGGTGTATGACATGTGTGGGGGGGTTACGCAATTGACGGGGACCGAGATTTGGATATCCAGAGCCCATGAGCCCACAGATGGCAACAGTGGAACTGATATCCCCACCCATAGGCAGTTGCCACTGTTCCTTCACTGCCCAGGACGGGGCTTTGTCGGGGGCTGTGTAGGCGGGGCAACAGGCATGCCCGTTAGTTGCACCACCCGTGCCTTGAGCTGGCGTAGGGGCTCGAGAACAGAGTCCCGAATCTCCCTATGCACCACAGTCCGGACGCTACGGAGGGTGAGTGGTGGTCCTCCTCCGGCCACACTTGCAGAGTTGGGGTGAGCCCCATCCTCTGCAGTGCTTCCACCCGCAGGTGGCACAGGGCCACTGGAGGAGGGTCCGGACTCAGCACTAGTGCCAGGTGCACTCGCCAGCTGAGGTGGGAGGGGTGGGTCCGCTGGAACCCGCCTTCTCTGTCGTCCTATGTTTTGCATTATGTCATGACAGTTTGGGTTAGTGACATATAATACCATTCACAATTAGTTGTAACAGCATGCATTAGTATTCCCATTAACCAAACACCCAGATATTCACACCATTGAACAGCGTGCATAACACATGCATAATTTGAACAGAAATACACAGTCCAACAACATGCAGGGTTAATTGATGGCAGCAGGCCATCAGGTGTGGATGTATGAACAGGGCAGATGCATCAACAGACATGCAAATATATATGACCCAACAGGACAAACGTCCAGGGGTGTTAATTGTGATTGCACATACCATTTTCACGTGGAATGGGTTATATGTGGTTATAGGGTGGGGTGAAGAAAGTAATATTAACACCTTCGAATAACAATACATACGCTGTACATTTCTAATAGCTACAGTTATATACACACTACTGTTCTAACTACAGTTTCCTATATGATAACTATTTCAACTTGGTGATAGGACTGTTACTGCAACATCAATATACATGTTATGGTTCTTCATACACATTCATATCTAGCTTTGTTCAGCTACATCATCCTGCTACATTTGCTTTATATAGCTGTAGACAAGTGTGGATGTTTGGTATATCAGACAAACATCCTATCTGCATATTGCAGACTGAGAGCAACATATCCAGATTTTGGGATACACATTCCAGATGCAGCAACACTTTGAACAGATTTTGCTGTTTGGTTTTGAATCTCACATGCATTTCATTCTGTCTTGACTGCAGTATACTTTATTCAGGGGTTATTACTACTGTATTCCTGGATTCATGACAATTTCTCACACTCTCTCACTTGCTTTCATTTTACTATTCAGGATGGTACTTCTAGGCTTTATTGACATGTTTTACCACTAGTTATTACAATCCTTTCCAGCAGTCTCACGTCTGTCATGTTTCAGTATTTCCACAGGGATATATTTCACACATGTGATTTCATCATCTTCTGCAGCTATACTTTTCAGCCTGCTGCAGGTTGTGTACTATTTTCTTACAGGCAGGGCATTTTTATTTCAGAATATATGTCGGACAGTTTCATGTTTAGGTTAAACTTACAGGCTGAAACACACTTTTGTAATCAAGCAATACTTGCATACACTTTCACACTGTTACTTGCAGATTTTATTCCTTACTGACTACACTGCACTCTTTTGCTGACTGTCATACTTTTATATTTCTTTACAGTTACTGGTAGTGGATTACTGACCTGCCTGGTGGCGCAACCGCACCAGCCTATCGCTATAGGCTCTGCGGTTCTCAGAATGGACACCTGCAGCTGTAATATAAATGAAGTAATATTGGAATACACATCTCCATAATATCAGCTAGTTTAATTTCTTACATACATAATTAAATGTTACTTACTCAGTAGTGGGGCGTTGGGTGTTTGCCGGGCCTCCTGGATCCAAAGGTTCAGTTGGTCCTGCTCGCGTCTCTTCAGGTCCGCATGGTGGTGATGGACCTGCTCACCAGTCCTTGAAATCCCTGTGGCACTGGTGAGATCATGAGCCAACCGGTCTCACGCCTCAGCCCTGTATGCTCCCTAGAGGACCTGGCCCTGCATGAGTTGGGCCTCATGATTATGGACTAGGAGCCAAACCATGTACCTGGACTCCTCAACACCCCACCTCTGTGCTCGAAAGCAACTACCCTCTCCTACTCCTGTCATTCTGCCTGCAGGTCAGTTCTACAATTGTTTATGCTGTGTATTCCCGCCTATGGGGCTTATATAGTCTGTTTTTCCCGCACATATCTGTGATTGGCCATTTTGGAATTGTATCAACTTCAGTAAACCTGCATTGTCATGCTCTAGTTTGTATTCCTTCCTATATATTAGCTATTATTGCATTTCAAGGTGCTGCTGTCATGGCTTAGTGGTTCTGTACCTTGACTATGGTGTATAGTATCCTGGGTTCGAACCTGGCCACTGCTTTTTATTTTTCATGACTGTCTAGACATGCTGAGGGGTGTGTCTGTGTAAAGGCAGTTTTGATACGGCTTGCTCAACGTTGCCCGTCGGTTAGCTTGTTTGCGTGCGCAGCTCACAAACAGGGTACGCTGCTTTAAGCCTCATTTGGCTATCGGCACGCATATTACGCTCAGCTCAGTTAGGGGCACATAGATTTAGCGTGTTAGACCACTGCTCAGCTATGGGCACTCATTTTGCGCCAGTTAGACCACTGCTCATCTACAGGCACATGCACTCACTCTGTTAAACTGTAGCTCAGCTATGAGCACATCTGGCATTTTCTCTTCTTTTGTTACCTCACATGTCTTCAATATAAATGGGCTATTTCATTACATTTTACATAAATTGTGGTTTTATGTGTACATATTTGTCAGGGACTTGTTTCCTGCTTATTTTGAAAAAAAAAAAAAATTGGTGTTGTGGGGGCTCAAACCATGAATGCCTGCTCTTCAGCCAACATCTCTACCACTACGCTATTGCTTCCTGGCTTATTTTGGATATTTAGTTCTTATATGCTTTCCCACTGACTGCTAACTGTAGCTGCACTACGGGCACGCCAGCAAACGCGCACTCACGGTTAAACATCTTTACAATTTAAAAAAAATATATAACATGTTCATTTATATATATTTTATGTTCATAGTCTGTGGGGGCATGTGTTGTGTTGTGTTTATTCACATTTCCGTGGACTCTGTTGTGGGTGTTTACTTTGGGCACTTTTACACTTCTGGGGGCGTGTCTGCTTGCAGGGCTCAGCCTACGGACACGCCCCCTACTGTCTTACATGGACCGTGTTAGACTTAGGTGTGATTCAGCATGCTCTCATGAATATGCAAAGCATGCTGACATCACTCCGTTTAACTGCAGCCTCCGTGTAAGAGTTATAACTCTTACACGGAGGCTTCCTGGATCCTGGGGATTGAGTTTTCATGCCAGCCTGCCTTGGTTAACCTCGGCAGCTGAATCCTATCAATGATAGTAAATTGAAATTGGGCAGTTTGGTGAATCAAAGTATGCTTGTATAGGGCATTTGTTAATTTTTTAGTTCTGATAGCACTGAGATGCTCACTTATGCGAAATCTTAGTGGACGAGAGGTTTGGCCGACATAAAATGAAGTACATGTACAGGTGGCCAAGTATACCACCCAATCAGAGCTACAATTACCAAATCTCCTAATGTTGAAAACTCGTGAAGTGTTAGCACTTGAGAATTCCTTCATTTTGCTCATATACCTGCTTGCACTGCAGTGACCACAGGGAAAGGAACCAATGAGTGGATCCCCAAACAAAGTCATTTGTGTGGTTGTTGTAGAGTGAAATTTTTTATAATGTGTGAAATGTGAATTCAACGTCCTACCCCTACGGTATGAAAAAGAGCATGTCTCAGGTAATATGTCAGATAAAGACTCATGTGCTCTCAAAATACCCCAATGATTATCAACAATATTTCTAAATGAAGGGGTATTATTACCATAGGTAACTGTGAATCTGATAGGTTGTGCTTGGGAATGAGTGACCGCCTCTTGTTCATGTTTGTATGTTAATAATTGGGACCGTGGCATATGTCTGACCTCCTGGATGGTTTTATGAAGTCGACATCTGTTATATCCCCTCTGAATAAATCTGTGACAAAGATCTAGTTCACATTCTGCATGAGATTTAGTAGAGGAACAAATACGTTTCATACGTATGAATTGTGACTTGGGAATGTTGTTGATGATGTGGCGGGGATGATTACTAGAGGCATGTAAAAGAGAATTATACTGTGGAAACTTTCTGTGTACACTCGTCACCAGAGTGTGATCATGTTGTCTGGTGACCTTGACATCCAAGAAAACAATTTCATGATATTGAGTCTCCAAAGTGAACTTGATACCCCATGCATTATTGTTCAAATATTGAACAAACTCTTTAGCCAAAAGTGTATCTCCCCGCCACACCATCCAACAATCATCCAGGTATCTCCTCCAAATATCTAGTTCTGCCAGAAATTTATTGTTACCAATATCATAGATGTAGATTTTTTCAAAATAACCCATGAATAGGTCAGCATATATCGGGGCAAACGAAGCCCCCATGGCTGTTCCCCTGGTTTGCCAATATATCTGACCATCAAAGAAAAAGACATTTTTAGTTAGTACAAATTCAGTCATATTGGTAAGAAAATTATTAAACCCAGCAGAATAGAGCTTGGATTCTTCTAACCAAAATGTTATTGCTGATAACCCAGCCTGGTGTGGGATACTAGTATATAAAGAGGCGACATCCAGTGTGCAGAGCCACCAATCCGATTCCAACTGAGTATCATGAAGAATGTTCAGAAATTCAGTTGTGTCCTTAAGCCTGGACCTGACCATAGACAATAATGGTTTGAGATAATATGTAAGAAAAACAGACAGGGGCTCAGTTAGAGAGCCTCTGCCAGAAACAATAGGTTGGCCCGGAGGCAGGCTGGCATGAAAAACTCAATAACATGGAAGCATTATGGATCACAAAACTGGGTGCTTTGTTCAAACCCGGGTTAAATGAATGTGAATAAAGCTGTATGTGGATATTATATATCTATACATCTATTGTTGTATTTTTGGGTTTGAACTGAGCTTATTTTCCCTATTTTGCTGGGGATAAATGTGATCAATATTACTGTAATATTATTATATTCATTTTTGTCACTTTTTTAGGAATTGTTCATACAAAAATTTGTTCTTTTTTGGTTACCTATCCCTTTAAATCTCTCAGCATATAAGGAACATCAGTATGCATCATTTTAACTTTTTCTTTCTGCACTGAAGAAGGCCATTACATTGGCCGAAACCGGTTTGCAGTTCTTCTGTTATTTTATTTTGTTTTTCAACATGCCACAATAAAGTAGTTTTCTGCTTGCCTAAACCTTTGTGCTGGCTCGTTTTGTGCATTTTAGCACATTCAGACCCTGGGATCTCCACTGTGCCCCTGCTTGACAGAGGCACAGCTCACTAGCCTCACACGTTGCCTTATGTGACCTACTTTACAGTGGCACAGTAGCCTACTGTACTGGGGATGCAGATGCCAAGCACACTCTGGCTAAGCTGTCATTCCCTAGGGCAACAAGCCTAGTATTGACCTCTACACCCATATGTTCAATTGTCAGATGCACAATATTTGTTGTGCTGTTATACTGTTTGCAGGTCTTTATTGCCATAGCATTCCCTGTTCCTATGAACAACTTGTGTATCTGTGGAAGATGTTTGAATATGAGGGCGATCCACTATATCACTTATGTCTCTGTAGTCATTTACTGTGTGCACTGGGCAGATTGCTGTGTTGTGGTTGGTTCCTGGAATGACACGTACAAATACCAGATATGTGTGGCCAACTGCTAAACGGAGATATGGCCTAAGTGTGTGAGCATGCCTAGTTCAGCCTTTCCATGGCATGTTGTCTGACATATGCCTCATTTATCAAAGTGTGCGAGCATGCCCAGTGTGAACTTTCCAAATGTTGAACTCTGAAGTCCACCACATATTTGGGTGTGGGTGAACTTCAACAATATCTCACGTTTATGGTCGTGTGTTGGGTGTCATGTTGTGTACTAACTGGCCAACTGCTTTGTGTCTGCCACAACAGGGATTATACTGTGCCTGCAGGGATTGCATGGGATACTTTGCATACAGTTGTCAACATCCTTTCATAATTTACAATTTACAACTGTAAATGCCTATTTATGTTGAATTGTATTAGACATTTTACAACTGTATATGCTTATGTTGAATTGTGTTAGACATCTAATATGTTTTATGCTTTATTATTGATGTTACTATGGCATGCTAGCATTTTTGTATGCACCAAGTTGTTTCTAGTATAATAGTATGTATGGTCTATTTGCATAGCTGCACCTTGTTCACTAATGTTATTCATGTAATTGTGTTGTGTGTAGACAGCTCATACTAGTGTCTAAATTATTTCTATAAGTTTGTGCTGTTACTGGTGGATAGAATCACATTAGAGAACCATGACAGATTGCTGCCCGTTATATTTTTATATGTGGCTGCATAACTGTCTGGGTTTTTGTTTTCTAATGTTCTTCCAATTGGCTCAGTATCTGCATATACTACGTAGTGGTTCAGGACATTGTCCTGCATGTGGTTGCTATTTGCTCAGTGTGTTTTTTATAATCTTTATAATATATATTTACCATTTCAAAAGTGCTTACTCCTCTCTGTACTCTTCTTTTCTAGACCTAACACCACTCTTAAGTATTCAACCGCGGTACCACCTTTAACATTCTTATAAGAAAAGCGCAGTCCGGGTCTGAACTGTCTGCAAACAGCTACAGTTAACTTTGAGTATGTGTCTACCTGTTTGAGCCAATCTTCATTTTCCCCTGGAGAGCACTGTGCTTTGGCTGTAAGCAGCCCCCCCCCCCCACCACCACACACATCTTCCAATTTCTCTTCTTCCCTTCTGTTAGCAAATAGTATCCATAACTGATCAATACTGTGTGTTTGTTAATTTAAACTATGACCACAGTAGCCTACTGATACAAGGTTATCCTGTTTTTCCACCTGAGAAATTAAGAAAGGACTTACAGTTTCAGAGCAGTCCTTGGTCAATTGTGATTGTTTCTTAACACATACTTGTCTTGCTTTGTGATTGTTTCCAGCCCCTCATACAAGAACCTAACAGGGTCTCTACCCGCTTCGCTCCCCACCCTGCCCCCTATTTCCTCCCGCCCCCAGTGGTCCCACCTTTATTGCACTCAAACCCCTCCCATTTTTCCAATAGCCAACCACAGCGCTAACCCAACACTACCTCCTCCATATTCCCTCTACTATCACACCTCCTCAACTGACATATACAAGCATTCCTTTCCTTTGCTCACTGCATGTACTCTCCTTGCATATCTTACATCCTACCAAAGCTCCATCATTCCCACACTCAACCACTACCACTGTACCACTACTCACACCACCACCCATGTCTCACCCATACTCAGATCCCCTCCCACCAGCTCAAGAACCATCCCTATGCACCCCCCACATATTCTACCAACTATATTACTCAAACGTAAAGCATCCCTACAATTTAACATAGTAACCCTCCCACCATACCTATTACCCACAGAGCACAATCATAAAGTTTCCCTTATAAACAAACACATTCAAAAACTAAGAAAACTAATAATCTCATGCATATCAAAACTAGCCCTAAGTGAAAACATCCACCCCAACCCTGGCCCTACCATCTCCAACCCCAATCCTCATAATCAGACTAGAAACCACAACTTATCCCATATTACAGCCAATAGAAAGCCAAGTGACTTCCTTCTACTAAGCCTAAATATTAGAAGTATATATAACAAAGTCCATGAACTTCATGCCACCATAGACTTATACTCCCCAGATATAGTCATCCTGACAGAAACCTGGCTAAAACCTCACATTACCAGTGAGCAAATACTCCCTACAGGTTACGGCATACTAAGAGTAGACTGGCTAAACAAAAAAGGAGGTGGTGTAGCTATAATATTTAAACAGCATCTAAACATCCAGATCTTAAAATCTTCAGCTCCACAAATAGGCAATGAAGAAATAATATATACCAACCTCAAAATTAACCGAAACAAAACCATCAACATAATTGGATGCTACTTCCCACCTAGCCAAAACATCCCTCCACTAGAAAACCTCCTCAGCTGGTCTACCCACCATCTCCCCCAAGAAACTATCATCTTAGGTGATTTAAATATTGACTGGCAATCCTGTTCTGGCAACAATCCAACCCATCATGTACACCTTCATGGCTTCACCAACTAGTCCAGTCACCAACAAGGATAAATAAAAACTCCAGCAAGCACTCTACCCTAGATTGGATACTAGTCAGTAAGAACCCCCAGTCATATATAACAGGCTGCTTATCAGATAGCCGCAGTGATCACTCCCCAACATTCCTACTCAAAAAATACCTGTACCAAGCTAAACCTGTCGTCTATCGTCAAATACATAAAAAAATAAAATTTAACCCACTCACATTCATCTCATCCCTCAAAGAATGTAACTGGCATGCTCTAAAGTACCTCAGTCTAGATGACGCAGTTGAATTTTTTAATACTACCTTCCTGAACATCCTTAATTACCATGCCCCCATAAGATTTTCCAGAACCAAAGCACAACCCTACCCATGGCTACAGAAAACCACTAAGTCAGAAATGAAAAACAGGGATAAAGCCTGGGAGCACTGGTGCAAAACCAAAACCCCCGCAGCTAGACAGAAATTTCTAGAACTACGCAATAGAGTCAAAAAGCTAATAAAACGGGACAAATTCCAATACTACCAGTCTGCCCTAGACTCCTCACAACACAGCCCCAAACAATTCTGGTCCTCCATAAACTCCATCCTCCACCCAGGTAAAGTCATTACCCCTCCACCTAACATCAGAAAATATTGCTACCTCATTCAACACACACTTCACCCAAACCATACTATCACTAGCTAAACAACACAAGCCCCCTCCAACCCACACCTTCAACTAGTAATCACCCCACTGCGTTCTCTTTTCTCCTGTACCTACCTCCAACATAAAAAAACTCTTAACTAAACTTAAACCCACCAAATTAGCAGCAGACAACCTCCCAAGTGAATACCTACAAATCACAGCTGATGCTCTGGCCTACCCAGTATCCATCTTGATTAACCGATCTCTGTCAGAAAGTTACATTCCCACATTGTGGAAAGTCTCACATATAATTCCCCATCCACAAAGGCGGACCCTCTGCAGAACTAACCAATTACCGCCCCATAGCTATTCTCTCTACACTCTCCAAAATACTAGAGAGATGCATACACTCTCAGGTCTCACACTACCTCCTTACTAACAACCTCCTTTCCAGTACTCAGCATGGTTTCCGACCAAACCATAGCACCACCACTGCCTTACTCTCCTTTACTAACACTATCCTTCAGCATAAAAACAATGGCTATCTCTCCTCTGCTACTTTCCTAGACCTATCTAAAGCATTTGACATGGTCCCACACAAACAACTTATCTCTGTCCTCAACAACCTATCCTTCTCACATTTAGTCACCAACTGGTTTCAGAGTTACCTGTCTGACCGCCAACAATCCGTTGTATGGCAGAATGACATATCTCCCCAACTACCTGTCTCCATAGGGGTTCCCCAAGGATCCATCCTTGGACCCCTACTTTTCTCTGTTTACACCAATAATCTAGCCTCTGCCACCAAACATGGCACACTCATCCAATATGCAGATGACTCAACCATCATCTGCTCAGCCCAGTCCCTACCCAAACTGCAAAAAGTCACACAGGAAGCCTTTTCCTCTGTTGAAACATGGTTATCCGATGCCCAATTAATACTCAACCCAAACAAAACTAAACTACTCATTTTCCAACCCACCAAACATACTCAAAACAACTCTCACTTTAACATCACAGCAAAAGACAACGCCACTATATACCCAACTGAACACACCAAATTGCTAGGAGTGGAAATAGACAATAAACTAAAATTATACATTCACATATCCATGACCATAAAAAAAGTCCACAAAAAACTAGGAGCATTATACAGAAATAAACAATTTCTCACCAAAGCAGCAAAGATTTCAATAGCAAATTCACACCTTATCTCCACCCTACTTTATGCCTCTCCAGTATATACCAACCTAAGGCAATGTGATCTAAACAAGCTAGAGACCTGCTACAACAAAATCGCCAATGCCACAGGGGCATCCTACCGTAGTCACCACTGTCTCTCACTTGCTGAACTGGGCTGGCTTGAACTCCCTCACCTCCTTCAGTGGTATCAACTCTCACTGACCCACAAACTAGTAAACCATCCACAAAATGCCCCATCTCTCCAAAATCTACTCCAACCCTATCGCACCACCAGACCACTAAGATCCAGCAACAAAAATCACTTGCAGATCACTAAAGCCAATAACTCTGCTGGTGAAGCACTATTCTCTTGCGCCATAGCCAAATTATGGAACTCACTCCCACCCACAATTACCTCCGTACCATCATGCACCAACTTCAAAACTTTATTAAAAGCACACCTAAAAACATGCTGGCTATGCCCTTGCAACTCCCACTCTAATATCATCCACCCCATCCAACTACTACCTTTCTTTCACCTCCACTAACTACCTTGATGATAGCAAGCTCAGATGCTCATAAGCCTAGTACTTATTATACAGCAGGAACTTCATTGTTACATTTGTTAAAGCCTGTTATGTACTTCACAGATAAAGATTCTAGTTGTCTACTGATGTACTATGTTCTTCATCTGTAAATATGTTGTAAGTAATTTCTATGTTAAATTGTTAATCGCTATGTAATCCAATGTAACTACTGTCTGTTTATTTTACTGTGGAGCTTTTTTCCCCGGGCCTACTGAAAATGGACCCACGTCTAGTCGGACACTCCCGGTCAACAAATTTAAATTAAAAAAAAATAAATAAATAAATAAATAATGACCTAACACTGTAGTACCATATAGTGTACTGGTTCAGTACTTTCACTGTGGTGGACAGTATCCTGGGCTTTAGTCCTATCACTGCTTGACATCTTCATAGTGAGCACAACAGACTGTGTAGGGGCCAGTTGTGCACATATGACCATGTTGCATTAAGTTCAGATATGGACTACCTACACCAGGCTTGTCCAACATTGGTAGTGTATTCCACAACATAGGTGGACATTGGCAAACACTAGCGATGTTCCCTAGGCCATTTCTGATGCTAGTCACAGGGTGTTTTTGTCCTTTGACACACATTGTAACTGGAGTTTGCCATGACATATGTCATGGTTAGTATACTGTGCCTCCGTCTACCTCTGACATAACAGTGATACCCAGGGTTAACCTACCATCTCCCATACACTCATCGGGATTCCTCTTGAGGGGTGTCGATAGGTGACTCTCTGGCTAACCTCTACTGGGAGTTTACTCAAGAGTGGGGGTGCCTTCTGTGTTATGGGTCATTCTGTACAGCTTGTCCTATGTATGTCAGTGCTGGGGTTCAGGTCTCTCATGTGCATAGCTCACTGCCATTCAGATTGTACAGGGTGCAGCATGTTCATTGATTCCAGCTTGGACATGGCTTCCTACATCAGGTGCAGCTTGCCTCTGGCTGGGCAGTATGGTAGTGTGTGCAGCTGCAGTTTGTTTACTCAGGCAACACATGGCATCTGTTCATGCTCTTTGCTACTCCTGGTGGGGTACTGTTGTGGACTTTACAGTTGATGGAGGTGTCTGCTGAGGTATATCCCACAGGGGCTATTGTAGTCAATTGTGACGCTGATGAAGGATGACTGCAGAGCCACAGTGACCTCCCCTTATCTACATCTGACAAACTTCATGATTGGGTGGGTATATGGTATGTTTCTGCGAACACTACAGCCACATGTTTGTCCAGTGCAGAATATCCATCACCTTGTGTCCCCAGGTCTCTCATTACATGTTAGGTACGTAATGGGTTAATACCTGTGTGGTAATTTGTGGGCACTTACTGTATATCCATGGTGGTTGTCTATACACAGTTCTGCAATTAGCTTGCTGACATGGCTATGGCTCCAGTTGTCTGTTTCTAGGTGGCCGTTTTGTGGGTTGCTTGTGTCAGCTGGGGGTCAGATATGGTGGGCTGTTTGTACTCCTCTGCATACATGTTCAGTCACAGTCCTTCCAAGTTGGCCTGTACCTATGGGACATATATACGGAACGGGGGGGGGTTCCCAGGACCAAGCCTTGTGGGATGCCACTCATATCTGCTTTGTAGTCAGACATGGATGCAGCATGTCTGACCATGTCAGTTCTGTCCTTGGTCTGGTTTGCAACCCCTCTACTGACATAGGGGTATATATTTAAGCTGGTGAACATATCCATACTGAACTCATAGGGTATTGTCTGGAAGCATATGCACGGTCCAGCTACGCTGTGTGGACCACATTGCCCTCATCAGTGACCTTAATGACTGTTTCAAATGGGTCAAACATGTTTAGGGGCAGGATCTGCAGTTACGACAGCCACACTGTGTAGGGTCCGGTATCAGTAGGTCCACGATAGCTTTATGTCTGCGATACATACTGATCCTTTCCATAGCTGTGCAGACCAAGCTTGTCAGGATCCTGGGGTGGTAGTTTGAAGTATCCATTCAGGCAACATCTTTGTTGTGAAGGACCACTGTTGTTGTACACTGCTCTTTGGGTACATATCCTGTGGTAAGGCTGACATTGGGCAGTAGTGTGATTTGGCATTCCATTATTCTTGGAGTCCATGTTGGCCTCAGCCCAGGACACCATCACATACCTTTGCTGCTGTGTGTTTTGCTTTGCAGATGATGGCTGTTACCTCAGCATCTGCAATGTCAGGGGACCAGCAGTCTGCTGGGATAGATATTTTGCATTCTGGGGGGGGGGGGGTTGCACTGCACCTGTCAGGTTGTATGTTGGCAATATGTGTGTGTGTTTGGTATGTTGTTTGTAATATCTGTGTGATTCGGAGCATATCTGTGGATTCCCAACATGGTTCCTACCATCAGTTAAGTAAGCCTTGTGATTATCCTTAGTGTCCTGTACAATTTGTATCTTCATAGGTTCATGGGTTCATACTAGGCTATCCACCCTAGGGCATTAGTAAGCCAAGCCAGAGTGTGTGTGTCTTTCACCGCCCCTTGCTATGTGACTATTATGGCCATTTATGATTTTCTTTACTGTGCCTCTGTCTGGACGTGACACAGTGAAGACCCCCAGTGTACATGTACGACCATCCATCCACTTGGCAATATTTCTGTTGAGGGGTGTCAGTGAGGGGCTCTGCCTAACATGGATTGGGATCCGGTTTCTGGGTGTGGGGAGCCTCTGGGTTATGTATCTGTCCCTCCAGCACATCTTATTTCATTATGTGTTGAGGCTGACATCTGTCACTCTCACAGCTCCAATGGCTTTGATTTCCTGTGGTGGAGCATGTCCAGTACTCCTGTGTTGGACATGGCCTTGTACAACAGACATACAATGCCTCTGTGTAGGCAGTCTGTGACTGCATTCAGCTGGGATGTCTACAGCCAGGCAGCATATGGCATATATTTGACACCCTTTATCCTCTTGGTGGGGTACCTTTGAGGTCTTCAGAACCGCTGCAGGTGTCAGGTATGGTACATCCCATATGAGTCATTGTACTAGATTATGGGTCTGATAAGGGAACAGTACAGGGGCACAGTGACCTCTGTTGATGTAGATGTGAATCCTTTCATGATACGGTGTCCAATATCGACAGTCTTCCTAGCCACATTGGCATTGTGAGTGTCACATGACAGGTTACTGTCGACTTGTGTCCCTAGGTCCCTGATTACTCCTTGCATACATAATGGTTTACCACCTATGTGGTAATTTGTGAGTACCTTGTCTGGTATTTGGTGAGACATTCATACTGTCCAGTGTCTTCAGGATGTCTGGGTGGGGTTCTTGTGTGTGTGAGTGTGGTCTCTCGCATGCTACAGACTGTACAGCAGTTTTGACTACACTTAGGTGCACATGGTTGGTCTCCGCTGCTTCATGCATTGTCAGTTACCTGGCCGTATGGGTGTCTGTGCTGCATATGGATACTCCCCCTCCTTTGATGTTTTGGTCCAGGTGTTGGGGCCAAAATGCATGATATGTGGTATAACCTGGTAGTGCTGGTGTGCTATCAGTAGGCTTGCAGCAGGCTTCTGTCACTGCACATACATCGATGTTCTCCATACTGGGAAGTGCCTCAGAGTCATGCATATTGCAGTTTACACATCTGGCATTGGTCAGCATTACCCTTATTTTTCTTATCAATTATGTTTTTTAGGGTGGCGGGTTAGTCTTTTTGGCCTTGCCTACGTACGGCTCTATGGAGGTGGCAAAGGCCTTATCCAGTATCCAGACACCCAGGGGTAACAGGTGCAAGCCATCCCTGGAACAGCAGCATGGCTTGTCATGCATGACATCTCAAGCAGACAGACATTAGACCCTCTTGGACTGACAGCTGTAATTGTGCCACCTGTTAAAGCTGATCATTCTGTGTTTGTACTGTGGCATCATTCTTGGTGTGGGTTGGATGCTGCAAATGGCCAGTGTCATACCGGCCTTGGGTACATACTCAGAGAGCTCATCCATGTCTCTTTTCATGTAGTCCAGGGAGGTACATCTCATGTCATTCACACCAGCATGGACAATGAGTGCATCATATTTCTGCTTGCTTTGGGGTGACCTGCGTACTTGTGTTATGTGGCATATTGTGGCAGCCTACAGGCAGCTTACTGTACCTTTTCCCTTGTTCAGTCTGGTGAGTGGGACAGCAGTGTGTCTGCCTATACAGACACCTATTACAACTGTATCATGCATGTTGTTTCTCCTTCTGACCTGTGACTGTTTGGCACACCAGCTTTGTGCACTATGTGTTGCATGTGCTATGTTTGGAGGTTGTGGTTGCTTGGGGTCTGCTTTGGAGGCTTCTGTTGGTGTGGTGTGTTTGTAATTAGGACCTCCGGGAATGTTTTACTGTGTTTATGTGTTTGGTTTACAGTTGTGATAGGTCTATGTGGGACTGGGTTTGTGGTGTATGTGGTTACCTTCTCCTCCTGACTAGTTTTGACAGTACTGAGTTGGGGGAGTTCAGCCGCCGGTTTGGATGCATGGTTGCATCTCTCACATATATTTGTATTTATTGGGGGGAGTTGTGGGTTGTCTGTGTACTTGGGCCACGTGTCACATTGCCTCTGGATTCACAGATTCTACTTGTTGTGGCTGGCCTTAGTGGATTGTATGTGTGGACATATTTTATTGCCATACTACTGATCAGTGATTACTTCCCTTTTTATGTCTGCTCTATCATGTAGTAGCTTCCTCATTCTCTTGCATGGTTTGGTAATGGCTGGAGTCCAGCATGCCAGATGCCTGCGTGTATGGCATTGTGTCTTGTTGTTATTTGTGATTGCATACTCTAAGCATTCCTGGCTGTGTTCATGGAATGCCTGTATAACATGTTCTGCGGTGTGTCCTATATTCTGCACTTGCACAGGGCCTTTCATGGATTCCACATCGGTTTGGAGGGGTGCAACCTATGCTTTACACATGTTTTTCACTGTGGTTTTCTGGCCAGGGACTGTGGTCAGACTGTGTATATCCAGTGTGATTACTCTATGGTCTGGTCTTACTAGTGAGGGATACACTTCTCATCTTGCCATCCAGTACCCATGTTGCTGATTATCACATCCAGTATGCTTACCCCTCTTGTGGGAGTGGTACGTTGTTCCTGGGCATTTTGGTTGATGGAATCTGGGAACTTTTCTCCTACTGTGTTGGTGCTAGTATAATGCTCCCAGTGTATGTCTGGGTATTTTCAGTCAAGAAATATAATGTGGTTTGGGGGGCTTGATATATTCATGTATTCCAACATAGGCCAGGTGCAGTTCCTGGTATTAGGATAGTAGTCTGCAGCAGGCTATATACTGGGAGGTGGTTTTAGCCATTGGTATTTGACCATGGCTAATCCATGCTGCTTCTTGTTGTGGTACCAACATGGGGGTGTGGCTATCCTTGACATTTATTGCTAGTCACCCTCCTTTTGTAGCTTGTTCCATGTTTTGCGGCTGTACAGCACAGTATGAGGTGTAACCTGGTAGTGTTAGGGTGCTGATGTGAGCCTTGACCCAGTTTGCTATTACAGGACAGATATCAACATTCTCCATACTGTGTGCGTTTACACTGCACACATCTTGCTGTTTAGACTTCTGGCATTGGGTAGCATTACATCTAGGTTCCTATCCCTTGTGGTACATATGAAGGTGGGTTTGTGTTTTGAGACTTACCTATTCAGGGCATGCTGTGGGTACTGACAGCCTTTGCCAGTATCCATGGGGCCTGGACTGATAGGTGCATGCCACCCCTTGCAGGTGGTGCATCATGTCATGCTCCGCATGTCTTCCCAGGCTGTAACACATTGGCTCCTCTTTGACTAACTGCATTACTTCAGCCAGTTATTGCATTTGATCATCCCATCGTCATTTTGTGGCTTCATGCTTGGTGAGGGTGGATGTTAGTCAGGGTCCTCAGGTGTGCATATAGTACATGGTGTTACATTACTTAACACATGGCATTCATGCCTCAGGTGATGCTGCAGGGCTGCCTCTGTCGGATGCACATATTACACTCCCTGTACATGTTTGTGAGCAGGTCATGTCATTTTAGGCATCCCTGTTATTATTTGAGTGAGTCAGAGGGGGTATCATTCCCAGGGTTCCTACTGAGCCAGTGTATGTGCTATGCATTGCCTCTTTGCCAAGGCCAGGGCATACTGGGCACACCTCCTTCTGCCTACTGGGGCAGGCTCAGGTTGTTCCTCCTCTGAGTCACGCTCTGCCTGTGATGGCCTTGGCAATGGTGGGGGGCTGTTTGGCCCGGCTCTATGCTGGTCTTGCTGCAGCTGTTTTTGCAAGATCATATTATGTAGCATAGCACATACCATGACAATTTGGGTACATGTAGTTGGTGTGTACTGCAATGCTCCACCAGATGTGTCCAGACACCGGAACCGTGACTTGAGCAGCCCAAACACACGTTCTATTACATTACGTGTTTGTGCGTGTGCCTCATTATGGCATTCCTGTTCAGGTGTGTGTTCATTTCTGATGGGTGTCATCAGCCACGGCTCCAGTGCATAACCTGCATCCTCCACTAGGTGTCCATGTGGGATGTCCCCATTGGCAAATGTCTGGTACAGCTGCGTCAAATGCCAGATGTGGGAATCATGGTAGCTCCCAGGGCAGCCAGCACACACATTCATTATTATGCCCTGGGCATCACACACGACCTGGCAGTTGATGGAGGGGAAGCCCTTGCCGTTAATGTAGGCCCTACCCCGCTCACCAGCTGGTGCTTTGATGCATATGTGCATGCAGTCTAGTGCACCCACTTCCTCAGGGTATTCCGCTATTTGCTGGAAGAGACGCATATTGCTGGCCAATACCTCACGGGCATTGGGGAAATATACATGATCACCGACATGTGCTGACATGGCATCCAGGAACTGGTGCAGTACCCTGGAGGCTGATGCCTGTGATATCCCCATCATATCACCAGTTGGTCTTTGGAAGGTACCTGTTGCTAGTATTCTTAGGCCAACACATACCTTGGTTTCCACTGGGATGGGTTCCCCTCTGTTGGTTCTGTGTGTGAGGCATGGCCTGCACAGCTCAACTATTTGCTGCAGGAGCTCTCTGTCCACTCTAAAGCGCTGTACTATCTCCAGCTCATGTAACCCGTGGTAGGTGACCCTGGGCCTGTACACTCTTCTCCGTCTCCTCACTGTAGGTTGTCTGGCACCATCTGCATTGTCATCACCCTCAGCAAGTCACCTATGTCTCATTATGACAGATATGGCAGCCCCTAACATTTCTGCTCTGAGTTCAGCTTTTTCAGTTTTCACTTCTAATAGCTTACTCCTGTCTTGCAGTGTCTCTTGAGAGAAACATCCTGCACTGCTGTTTGCAGAGTTTTAAGTGCTGGGCTGGGCTACTATTCTGCCTGTGTAATTGCCTGCTTCTAATTGTTTTCACCTGCTAGCTCCAGCAGTATTCCCTGCTAGCTTCCTTCTAATTCTGTTGCTTCGTTTCTGTTTCCTCAGGTGGGAGCAGTGTGCATACCAGCAGAAACACGCTCACAGTGGCTTACACGCGCGCACACATGCTTACACGGTTCAGGATCTGCCTATTCGGGTTAAAACATGCGCACACCAGCGCAAACAGTGTTAAACATCTACCAAGACGCTCCCACATGCTCAGTCTGCCCTACACGCACACACACCAGCGCAAACAGTGTTAAACATCTACCAAGATGCTCCCACATGCTCAGTCTGCCCTACACATGCACACACCAGCGCAAACAGTGTTAAACATTTGCCACCATGCTCCCACATGCTCAGTCTGCCTTACACTCGTGCACACTGCCCTACTCGTGCTTCATGGCGTGCACACGTGCGCATGCACACCCAGCAAGAAACTTTGGTGTAAGTAACAGTGTACACCTTCCATTTCTTGACTTTCCCATGCTTATCTTGTGGCACTCCTCTTTCCCTGATCTGTGTTTGTCATCTGTCATGTTACACTGACCTCCAATGAACTGTATTTCTTTCTACCATTCCCCCCTGTGATGTCACCTATCTGCTACTCTATTCCTCCCCCTTATGTATCTCTTACACTACTCAGACTGTGCTCATTTGCTATGTGACTGTGGGATTCAGTATCCTAACCCTCATTTACATGAGATTGCCTACTAATGCTTGGTTACATGTCTTAGACTCAGCTTCCCCCCTTAGCAACCACTACACGGTGGCCATGTTGTTTTTGGTCTGCTGGTCCCTGCATTGTCATTCTATGTATTGCATAAAACCCACATTTGTGGGTTTATAACCTTCATTTTTATGTTTTATACAGCGCAGCCCGTTTGCAAAAAAAAAAAATTATATTTTTATAAATTTTGCATCGGGTTACCTTGCCAATGGCCACATATTTGGCCATTGGCATGCTGCCTGACACATATGCACCCTTTATTTAGAGCTGACATGGCTCCGTTGTGATTTTTGCAGAAACATACTCAGTTGTCAACTGAGTACATTTCTGCAGCTAAAACGTCTCTTACACAGGCTGGTTTCTGCTTCGTGGATCGCTAATATACCTCATTTAAATACCTTTCGGCTGCAAGTGAGGTATTTAGCATATCCACGCCCAGTCCATGTAAGAGACGTTTTAGCTGGTCTCTTACATGGAGTTTAGGGCTGTTCCTGGATCACGAGGCTTGCATGGGGTGTTACACGTCTCTTACACTCCGTGCAAGCCTTCGTGAATCCTGTCCATGGTCTCGGCCATATAGGATTTGAAGTTTTGAAACTTCGATAAAACAACATAGACCGATATACATATATATATATATATATATATATATATATATATATATATATATATATATATATATATATATATATATATATATATATATATATATATATATATACAGTTGTTTTTCTGTGTAAGTAGTCTGAACTACTCAATTTTTGCTTACACTTCTATATTTTTTATTTGTGTAATGTTATGTATTTCACCTGGGATGATACAGAAATTAGTCACTACTGATCAATGCACTACCCTGGTAAACAAATGTAAATAAAATAAAATAATTTTTCCATTAACATCTACAAGTTCCTTTTGTTGAACATGTGCGACTGCTTTAATGTGGCAATGTCTTTCACCTCTGTTACTGTCTAAAATAATATTACTATTGTTTTTTTTTTCATTTACTCCATCAAAATTTTTCTCTTATGCTCTGTGCCTTTTTTTTTATCCTTTATACATGTTACGGGATTAACAGGTCGTGAAATATTACACACTTAATAAAACAGCAAGATCCCAGCACTATGTCATAGATAGTTAATATACAGTTCTGAGATTTCACTTTGATGATTTTATTCTTTTAAAGATAAATAAGATTTTAGCCAGGATAGAATCTCGTACTTATAAGCTATACTTTGAAATTCTGATTTGCTTGTTTGCTGTGTGCATATGTTACAATTAAATATTGGTACTGAGGTGTGTTTTTAACAGAACTGGATGTAACTGCATAACATACCTTTTGAAATCAAGCTACATGCTTATACATCAACAACACTATTACTGAGTGCTAAAAGATAAAAAAATAATGAGTGAATTAACTTTCGCTAAATCTCAGATGTAATTTTTTTTTTTGCTGGAGTGAAGCCACCCTGTACCTTCCTGTGTGGAGGGGACAATGACTGCACCCAGAAACTTAAATATACCTACTCCAAGGTCACACAACAGTGGAGAAAACAAAGTTTTTTTTTTGCTTACTTTTCTTCATTTATTCATTATTAAGAACTTAAACACTTTTAAAACATATATTAGCTGACTAAAGTATATTACCAAATATATGTGTTATACACTGGTTTTTGCAGCAACTAAGCATTAACCCTGTGTTGACAGCTAGTATGACTATCAACAACTAACTATAATAAAATATCCTTTAGTTCAACAGGAAAATATGAAACTATGAGACACTGTAAGATTTGTATGTATTCTGCTCTCTAAAGCCAGCACATCTGGAAGATTCTAACATTATATCATGTCCTCTTTTGCATTCTATTGAAAATGCTCCTAGTTCACTATATAAGTCTTCTTCCCAAATGCTCTATCAAGAAAAACTCCAGTCAAGTAGCCTACAAACTCATGGTGTCCTTTCTTGCTTCAGCCCTGATAAATGCAGCTGTACAGGGGCACAAATGGTGCATATGCCTGCAGTCATAAAAGCTGTGAGAAGCATTAGCATTCAGGAGCACAGAGAGAGAATTGATTCAATTTTAACTTGCTTTACAAAATGCCAGACTTGTCATACACTGAGACATACAATTCAGACTGCTTTTTTAACACATGGAAAAAAAAGAAGCAGAAGAAAAAAAAATTGTGAGCAATGAAAAATAAGAGGATGATCTTTATTAATACCCAATAGTTCAAACATATTATTTTGGATAAGAAGATTATAAACAGCAGTTGAAGATGAATAGTGACCAAAACAATCATGACTTAGGAATAATTTAATTTTGCTTGGACATGAGGAGAGAAGAGGGCATCCAGAGGCAGCAAGGCTCCTATTCTGACCTCTTAATACAGCTCTATCATCAAGAGCTAGGAATGTTCCCATCCCCCGGTGATTTCTTGCTGGGACCAGCATTCTATTTCGATTTTATCTGATGTCAGCCAGCCAAATCAAGCAGACAATTTGAGCATCAGCTTGATGTATGTTCTTTGATCGGTGGGAGGTGGACTAACTAAATTCTTTCCTCATTCCTTTTTTTCTTTTTTGTAGCTTCATGGTTTCAGGTAGGATTTTGATCACTTCAGCTCAGTTTGGTTCCATTTCCTTCAGATCACAATGTTTCTGAGTTATTTCAAAGTAACAGGTTCTTAAGCTTATACAGGCTTGCTCTCTGGTGCAGTGTTAGCAGTAATGCTTTCATCAGGCACGTTTAAACTACCTGTTTCGATAATCTCTAGCTCTGTACCTCTCATAAACCTACTATAGCAACTGCTTCTCAGCATGAATTTCTAGTGGAACTAGAAACACGCCACAAGTTCATTTAATTATAAAAGAAATATCCTAGAACATAGCCGGTATTAATATTAAGTTTATAAGCCCGGGTTTTGAACTAAATAAAACTGAATGATTAATGAGTACCAGTACATCTCATGCTGGATTTAACAGGGAGAGGGGACTTCTAAACTGCTTAAAGATATATTTTCACCAATTATAAACTTTTAACTGACTGCATAAATTGCTTTTAGGAAACAAGTGTTATGTTTTAATTTGACAATTGTTTACTGTTTTAGCACCTTTTTAATAGAAATCATGACCTGATTGACATTGTTTTCTGTACTGAATTTACTATGTAATACCATAACACTTATTCCCATGTATTTTTATAACAAAAGAGTCATCAGTGTATCATTTACTCGGCTTTACTTCATTTGTTTGAGTTGCGTCAATAACATAATATATTCAGAAATTAAAAGAAATAGAGACCACCAGCAGCAGCTGAAGAAAGAAAAAGGCGTTTTATTGTAAATTTGCATGTAGAGATTATCTATATAATAATATATATATATACCAATTCCAAGATCACACTACATTGAACAGAATGGTAAAGTTTCCATTCCGCACTATATGACAATCACCATTCACAAGGTTCGATATATCAAAACTTCGATCATCTGGTCATACATTCATTATACATATACATCTTACAGCCATTTTCTACATCATTTTTGAATGTCTTACCTACTTTAAAATTCCCCATCACCTTGCTCATTAACAGCATTCTTCCTTTTGTAAAGTTCTGTTTTTCTTTTATTTCTTCTTCTGTGGCCGTTTTCCTTCCTGAATCTGCGTACCCCAAATCCTCTCATCATAATTACGGGGCACTGAGGGTCAAAGTTCACTTTGCTGCAGCAAGCTTAACTCAGTGAAATCAATGGCATATGCAGGATGATTTCTCCACTCGTGACTGAGCTTCTTGAGCCCATGGGGACCCGAAATTGTCTTTTTCTATTGTTTAAGGAGGAAAACAGTAAGTACAACAAACTTTTGCAGCTTTTAACTGCTTTTCTAATGATATTTGCTTGAACCACAGAATATGCTTCACAGACAGCTTTTACATTAATGGCAAGGCTGAGAATACCCATTTTAAGCATATCATGTTAGTGCCACCAGAACCAATATATTAAACCCAAAAACAGTATAAATCTCATAAATAACTTCTTAATGTCATTAACACAAGCACTATTGTCAGAATAAATAAATACATGTATTTGACCATTTGTTGATACTTATATCAGTATGTTTATATTAGGCTATAAGAGGGCTTATAATGATGTATCGTATTTAGTGATTAAGTCATTAAAAGAGAGAAGAAAAGGATATGTGTAATATATAACATAACTGACCTTCAGGTATCAGTTCATTGGATATTCAACTCTGAGACATTGTATATGCATACTGGCTAACTCCTTTGGTTTACATTAAAGCAGTTGTGGGCTAAATGTATTTCTGTTCACTGAATTTCTGGCTAAAATTGTATTGTCGCTAGCTCCCGAATTAGAGTTAAATGCTTTTACTGATCATTGAACTCTGGCTACAATGTTTTAGTCTCTATCTGCTGCATTTATAGTTAAAAAGCCTTATACTAGATTTGATATTTCCTTTTAAATTGCTAGTTTCAATGTTTATATATAGCTGCTATTATCCAGTTCTATAAAATGAAACAAAATACAAAAGTGGAATGTTCTAGTGCTAATACCTAGTTTCAGTTGTTACTTCACTTGATGCTGATATTGCTATGTTATTGAACAAGCTCATGTGTTTCTGTTTTACTTTTACTGTTTAACTAATTTCTCCCCTGTTTCCATACCTAGTATCCATTATAACTTTCTTCTCTCTTTATGTTTTTTATTTTCTCCAGTTGTTCATACTTCTTTCACCTAATTTCTCTATCTTGGGCTGTGCCCTGCTGGACTCCAAAGACCAACTCTACTCACCTACCTAAGCCTGCTTGTGTAGCTCCTCACCTGGGTAACCAAAGTACCCCCCTGGATTGAAAGCCAAGTTAAACTAAGATTGTATGTCAAATAATATTGTATCTTCTACTAAATGTATATGTTAATCTTGTGATACTTGCTAGGTGTCCAGTTTAAACTGCCATATCAGCCAGCAGCCATACCCCCACCCTCTGCTTGCTTTTCTTGCACTTCATCTCCTCTTTCCCTAGTCATCCCAGCCTTTCCAGTACTTCTAACCCCCTCCAGACTCTCCCTTCTAAATCCCTTTTTCTTTTTTAGCCCTGCTGTAACCTATTCCTCTAATAGCCTGCATTTCTTCCTACTAGCCTCTTGACTTTCTTCCACACTCTCCCAATCCAACTCCCAGATCTACCAAACATACCTGCTGAATTTCTCATACTTCACTGATTGTCTTCCTTGACAGACCACTCTCTTGTCTCTACCCGCTCCGTTCACCCTTCGGGCTCACTCCGCTCCCCTACCCTGCCCCCAAATTCCACCCACCCCCAGTGCTCCTACAATTATTCCCCTAAAGGACACACCCCTCTATACCTACACCTATCATACAAAACACATCATTAACACTCCCAACCCCCTTTCTTTCACAACCCACCCACTTATACCTACCTCTCATCCCTCCTTTTCCTTACACCTAACTGACTACTATATCTCTCCAGTGCTTTTAATACCTACCTCCAACTTCTCTCTCACCTCACAATCCTTTAAAAATGTCTATGCCAATTATCCCCCACAAAGTACATTTATTAATTTGGGTCTTTTTATTACCTCCTCTAGCCATCACCTATCTCTTTGCCTCCTATGAATATTCACTCTACTATACCCTTCCCTTCCCATCCAAATACACCTCAACACCAACAATACCTTTCTCTCAAAACTTTCTAAACCTCATTTTCAAACCCAGCTACCTACTAGCCAAATATCATAGACTAGCACACATTAAGTTCACTAACCTGAAAACTAGAAAATTATTTGACTTCTATTGTAAGTCGCAACAGCCTAACCCTTTAACACTCCCCCACTCACTATTAGATGGAGACATTCACCCCGACCCTGGCCCAAACTATCCCCCTACCACTGCAAACAACAACCAAGACAAAACCATGACCCTATCACCTACCAAACCTACCAACTCACTCTCAATAGCACATCTGAACATACGTAGTATTTGCAATAAAATTGCTCAAGTTCACGCCCTCCTACAAGCTCACCCATTTGATATCCTATGTTTATCAGAAGCATGGCTAAAACCTACCATTAAAGACAATGAAATCACCCCACCTGGTTACAATATCATTAGACTAGACCGTACATCCAAAAAGGGAGGGGGAGTAGCAATCCTCTATAAAACAGAGCTACAAGTCAGCATTTTAAATTTTAACTTACCTATAGACACTAGTGCAGAAATAATTATCTCCAAAGTTCAGGTAAACACATGTAAAGCCATAAACATTATCTGTGTTTATCCTCCCCCAGGAAATAACAGTAATACACTAGAGTATATCCTTAACTGGCTTTCTATTAATCTCCCACAAGAAACCATGGTCCTTGGGGACTTTAATATAGATTGGAATTCCTGTACTAATACTAACCCCACTACCCGTATTAACCTTTATGGCTTCTCACAACTTATAAACTGCCCGACCAGAACCAATAGACTCAATAACAAAGAAAGTACCTTGGATTGGATACTTACTAATACTCCTCAGCAAACCTACACAACAGGAACCCTTCCAGATGACCTAAGTGACCATTCACTAACATTTATTATCAGACATAAAACCAGCATAATATTCCCTAACACTTTCAGAACAATACGCTCTAAAAAGCAATTTAACCCAGAACTTTTCCAAACAGAACTGAAACAATGTAATTGGACACCATTAAAAACTCTCCCTCTAAATGAAGCAGTGGAATACTTTAATTCCACATTCTTAGCCACCCTGGATCACCACGCTCCAACTCGCTTTATTAGAATCAAAGCTAAACCAGCCCCTTGGCTCACTAACAATAATAAACAAAAAAATCCTACTTAGAAATAAATCCTGGGCAAAATGGCGTACTACTAAAAATCTGATAGACAGCCAAACCTTTAGAGAACATAGAAACAGTACAAAAAAAGCCATCCTGCTAGATAAAAAGAATTATTATCTCCAATTACAACAAACCTCTCTCAAAGAACCCCAAAAATTTTGGACTAGTATTAACAATCTTCTTTACCCAGGCCAATTGATCACACCCAAATCACTAGCCTCAAACCCTGAGAATCCCACACAAACAACAAATGCCTTTAACTCTTTCTTCACAGATACCATCCAAACTCTAGCTAGCCACCTATCACCTGATATATCTAACCTGCCCACTTATTCTACAAATCCACCCCCTCTATTTCACCTACAACCAGTGTCTACTTCCTAGATTTCCTCCCTTCTCCAAAAGTTAAAACCGACCACCCCCTCAGCTGACAAACTCCCAGCAGAATTCTTGCAAAAAGGAGCTAAAGCCATAGCCTACCCTATTTCTATTCTGATAAATAGAGCAATAAGTGAAGGAACTGTCCCATTAATCTGGAAAATTTCGCATATCATCGCACTACATAAAGGGGGAAACTCTAATGACTTTTCCAACTTTCGTCCCATAGCTTTACTATCCCCTATTGCAAAAATTATGGAAAAATGCATCCATAAACAACTACTCAACCACCTTCTCCAGAACAACCTACTTACTAACTGTCAACATGGCTTCAGACCTTTCCATAGTACCACCACTGCCCTGCTATCATTCACAAACTGCATCAACAATAATCACAAAAATAATTGTCTTTCATCTGCAGTCTTCATTGACCTAGCCAAAGCTTTTGACATGGTTAACCACCAACTACTCCTTCATACACTAAATTCTCTTTCACTTGATCCTCTATCTTTGAACTGGTTTACATCTTACCTTGATAATCGTCAGCAGGCTGTACTCTGGCAAAATAAACTATCTAATCACCTTCCTATCTCCCTCGGTGTCCTCGAAGCAGAGAGGAAAAAGGAAGCAACATAATTAATAGGAAGCTAGCAGGGATAACTGTTGAAGCTAGCAGGTGAAAACAATTAGAAGCAGGCAATTACACAGGCAGAATAGTAGCCCAGCCCAGCACTTAAAACTCTGCAAACAGTAGTGCAGGATGTTTCTCTTAAGAGACACTGCAAGACAGGAGTAAGCTAATAGAAGTGAAAACTGAAAAAGCTTAACTCAGAGCAGAAATGTTAGGGGCTGCCATAGCTGTCATAATGAGACATAGGCGACTTGCTGAGGGTGGTGACAATGCAGATGGTGCCAGACAACCCACAGTGAGGAGACGGAGAAGAGTGTACAGGCCCAGGGTCACCTACCACGGGTTACATGAGCTGGAGATAGTAGAGCGCTATAGAGAGAACAGAGAGCTCCTGCAGCAAATAGTTGAGCTGTGCAGGCCACGCCTCACACACAGAACCAACAGAGGGGAACCCATCCCAGTGGAAACCAAGGTATGTGTTGGCCTAAGAATACTAGCAACAGGTACCTTCCAGAGACCAACTGGCGATATGATGGGGATATCACAGGCATCAGCCTCCAGGGTACTGCACCAGTTCCTGGATGCCATGTCAGCACATGTCGGTGATCATGTATATTTCCCCAATGCCCGTGAGGTATTGGCCAGCAATATGCGTCTCTTCCAGCAAATAGCGGAATACCCTGAGGTAGTGGGTGCAATAGACTGCACGCACATATGCATCAAAGCACCAGCCAGTGAGCGGGGTAGGGCCTACATTAACCGCAAGGGCTTCCTCTCCATCAACGTCCAGGTCGTGTGTGATGCCCAGGGCATAATAATGAATGTGTGTGCTGGGTGCCCTGGGAGTTACCACGATTCCCACATCTGGCATTTGACGCAGCTGTACCAGACATTTGCCAATGGGGACATCCCACATGGACACCTAGTGGGGGATGCAGGTTATGCACTGGAGCCGTGGCTGATGACACCCATCAGAAACGTACACACACCTGAACAGGAACGCCATAATGAGGCACACGCACAAACACGTAATGTAATAGAGCGTGTGTTTGGGCTGCTCAAGTCATGGTTCCGGTGTCTGGACACATCTGGTGGAGCCTTGCAGTACACACCAACTACATGTACCCAAATTGTTATGGTATGTGCTATGCTACATAATATGATCTTGCGAAAACAGCTGCAGCAGGACCAGCATAGGGCCGGGCCAAACAGCCCCCCACCATTGCCAAGGCCATCACAGGCAGAGCGTGACTCGGAGGAGGAACAACCTGAGCCTGCCCCAGTAGGCAGAAGGAGGCATGCCCAGTATGCCCTGGCCTTGGCAAAGAGGCAATGCATAGCACATACACTGGCTCAGTAGGAACCCTGGGAATGATACCCCTCTGACTCACTCAAATAATAACATGGATGCCTAAAATGACATGACCTGCTCACAAACATGTACAGGGAAGTGTAATATGCGCATCCGACAGAGGCAGCCCTGCAGCACCACCTGAGGCATGAATGCCATGTGTTAAGTAATGTAACACCATGTACTATATGCACACATGAGCACCCTGACTAACATCCACCCTCACCAAGCATGAAGCCACAAAATGACGATGGGATGATCAAGTGCAATAACTGGCTGAAGTAATGCAGTTAGTCAAAGGGGAGCCAATGTGTTTCACTCTGGGAAGACATGCGGAGCATGACATGATGCACCACCTGCTAGGGGTGGTGTGCACCTATCATGCCATGACCCATGGATACTGGCAAAGGCTGTCAGTACCCACAGCATGCCCTGAATAGGTAAGTCTCAAAACACAAACCCACCTTCATAGGTTCCACAAGGGATAGGAACCTAGATGTAATGCTACCCAATGACAGATGTCTAAACAGCAAGATGTGTGCAGTGTAAATGCGCACAGTATGGAGAATGTAGATACCAGTCCTGTAATAGAGAACTGGGTCAAGGCTCACATCAGCACCCTAACACTACCAGGTCACACCTCATACTGTGCTGTACAGCCGCAAAACATGGAACAAGCGACAAAAGGAGGGTGACTAGCAAGAAATGTCAAGGATAACCACACCCCCATGTTGGTACCACAACAAGAAGCAGCATGGATTAGCCATGGTCAAATACCAATGGCTAAAACCGCCTCCCAGTATATAGCCTGCTGCAGACTACTGTCCTAATACCAGGAACTGCACCTGGCCTATGTTGGGATACATGAATATATCAAGCCCCCCAAACCACATTATATTGCTTGACTGAAAATACCCAGACATACACCGGGAGCATTATACTAGCACCAATACAGTAGGAGAAAATTTCCCAGAATCCATAAACCAAACTGCCCAGGAACAATGTACCACTCCCACAAGAGGGGTAAGCATACTGGATGTGATAATCAGCAACATGTGTACTGGATGGCAAGATGAGAAGTGTACCCCTCACCGGTAAGACCACACCATAGAGTAATCACACTGGATTTACACATCCTGACCCCAGTCCCTGGCCAGAATACCACAGTGAAAAACATGTGTAAAGCATAGGTTGCAGCCCTCCAAACTGATGTTGAATCCACGAAAGGCCCTGTGCAAGTGCAGAATATGGGACACACCACAGAACATGTTATACAGGCATTCCATGAACACAGCCAGGAATGCTTGGAGTATGCAATCACAAATAACAACAACACACAATGCCATACACGCAGGCATCTGGCATGCTGTACTCCAGCCATTACCAAACCATGCAAGAGAATGAGGAAGCTGCCACATGATAGAGCAAACATAAAAAGGGAAGTAATCACTGACCAGTATTATGGCAATAACATATGTCCACACATACAATCCACTAAGTCCAGCCACAACAAGTAGAATCTGTGAATCCAGAGGCAATGTGACACCAGTCCCAAGTACACAGACAACCACAACACCCCCAATAAATACAAATATATGTGATAGATGCAACCATGTATCCAAACCAGAGGTTGAGCTCCACCAACTCAGTACTGTCAAAACTAGTCAGGAGGAGAAGGTAACCACATACACCAGAAACCCAGTCCCACATAGACCTACCACAACTGTAAACCAAACACATAAACACAGACAAATATTCCCGGAGGCCTTAATTACAAACAAACCACACCAACAGAAGCCTCCAAAGCAGATCACAAGCAACCACAACCTTCAAACATAGCACATGCAACGAATAGTACGCAAAGCTGGTGTGCCAAACAGTCACAGGCCAGAAGGAGAAACAACATGCGTGATGCAGTTGTAATAGGTGTCTGTATAGGCAGACACACTGCTGTCCCACTCACCAGACTGAACAAGGGAAAGGGTACAGTAAGCTGCCTGTAGGCTGCCACAAAATGCCACATAACACAAGTACGCAGGTCACCCCAAAGCAAACAGAAATATGATGCACTCAATGTCCATGCTGGTGTGAATTACGTGAGATGTACCTCCCTGGTCAATATGAAAAGAGACATGAATGGTCCCTCTGAGTATGTACCCCAGGCCGGTATGACACTGGCTGTGTGCAGCATCCAACCCTCACCAAGAATGATGCCACAGTACAAACACAGAATGCTCATGTTTAACAGCTGGCACAGTTACAGCTGTCAGTCCAAGAAGGTCTAATGTCTGTCTGCTTGAGATGTCAAGCATGACAAGCCATGCTGCTGTTCCAGGGATGGCTTGCACCTGTTACCCGTGTGCGTCTGGAAACTGGATAAGGCCTTTACCGCCTCCATAGAGCCGTATGTAGGCAAGGCCAAAAAGACTACCCAGTACCCTAGAAAACATAACTGGTAGGAAACATAAGGGTAATGCTGACCAATGCCAGATGTGTAAACTGCAATATGCATGCCCCTGAGGCACTTCCCATTATGGAGAACATCGATGTCTGTGCAGTGACAGAAGCCTGCTGCAAGCCTAGTGATAGCACACCAGCACTACTAGGTTATACCACATGACATGTGTTATGGCCCCAACACCTGCACCCAAACATCAAAGGAGGGGGAGTATCCATATGCAGCACAGACACCCATATGGCCAGGTAACTGACAATGTACAAAGCAGCGGAGACCACCCATGTGCACCTAACTGTAGTCAAAACTGATGTACAGTCTGTAGCATGCGACAGACCACACTCTCACATGCAAGAACTCCACCTAGACATCCTGAAGACACTGGACAGTATGAATGTCCCACCAAATACCAGACAAAGTACATACAAATTACCACATAGGTGGTAAACCATTACGTATGCAAGGAGTAATCAGGGACCTAGGGACACAGGTCAACAGTAATCTGTCATGTGACACTCACAATGCCAATGTGGCTAGGAAGATTGTCGATATTGGACACCGTATCAGAAAAGGATTCACATCTACATCAACAGAGGTCACTGTGCCACTGTACTTTTCCCTTATCAGACCCATAATCTACTACAATGACTCATATGGGATTTACCATACGTGACACTTGCAGTGGTTCGGAAGACCTCATAGTTACCCCCTCAACAGGATAAAGGGTGTGAAATATATGTCATATGCTGCCTGGCTGTAGACACCCCAGCTGAATGCAGTCACAGACTGCCTGCACAGAGGCATTGTATGTCTGTTGTACAAGGCCATGTCCAACACAGGAGTAATGGACATGCTCCACCACAGGAAATCAAAGCCATTGCAGCTGTGAGAGTGACAGATGTCAGCCTCAACACATAATGAAATAAGATGTGCTGGAGGGACAGATACATAACCCAGAGGCTCCCCTCACCCAGAAACAGGATCCCAATCCATGTTAGGCAGAGCCCCTCACTGACACCCCTCAACATGAATATTGCCAAGTGGATGGATGATCGTACATGTATACTGGGGGTCCTCACTGTGTCACGACCAGACAGAGGCACAGTGAAGAAATTCATAAATGCCCATAATAGAACATAGCAAGGGGTGGCAAAAGACACACACACTCTGGCTAGGCTTACTAATGGCCTAGGGTTTATAGCCTAGTATGACCCCATGAACCTATGAAGATACAAAACGTACAGGACACTAAGGATAATCACAAGGCTTACCCAACTGATGGTAGGAACCATGTTGGGCATCCACAGATATGCTCCGAATCACACAGATATTACAAAAAACATACCAAACACACACACATATTGCTAACATACAACCTGTCAGGTGCAGTGCAAACACCACCCCCCAGAGTGCAAAATACCTATCCCAGCAGACTGATGGTCCCCTGACATTGCAGATGCTGAGGTAACAGACATCATCTGCAAAGCAGAACACACAGCAGCAAAGGTATGTGATGGTGTCCTGTGCTGAGGCCAACATGGACTCCAAGAAAAATGGAATGCCAAATCACACTACTGCCCAATGTCAGCCTTACCACAGGATAAGTACCCAAAAAGCAGTGTACAACAACAGTGGTCCATCACAACAAAGGTGTTGCCTGAGTGGATACTCCAAACTACCACCCCAGGATCCTGACAAGCTTGTCCTGCACAGCTATGGAAAGGATCAGTATGTACCGCAGACAGAAGGCTATTGTGGACCTAGTGATACTGGACCCTACACAGTGTGGCTGTCGTAACTGCAGATCCTGCCCCTAAACATGTCTGACCCATTTGAAGCAGTCATTAAGGTCATTGATGAGGGCAATGTGGTCCACACAGCGTAGCTGGACCGTGCACATGCTTCTAGACAATACCGTACGAGTTCAGTATGGATATGTTCACCAGCTTAAATATATACCCCTATGTCAGTAGAGGGGCTGCAAACCAGACCAAGGACAGAACTGACATGGTCAGACATGCCGCATCCATGTTAGACTACAAAGCAGATATGAGAGGCATCCCACAAGGCCTGGTCTTGCCCTCCCCCGTTCTGTATATATGTCCCATAGGTATAGGCCAACATGGAAGGACTGTGACTGAACATGTATGCAGAGGAGTACAAACAGCCCACCATATCCGACCCCAGCTGACACAAGCAACACACAAAAGGGCCACCTACAAACAGACAACTGTAGCCATAGCCATGTCAGCAAGCTAATTGCAGAACTGTGTATAGACAACCACCGTGGATATACAGTAAGTGCCCACAAATTACCACACAGGTGTTAACCCATGACTTACCTAACATGTAATGTGAGACCTGGGTACAAAAGGTGATAGATATCCTGCACTGGACAAACATGTGGCTGTAGTGTTCGCAGAAACATATACTATATACCCACCCAAACATGAAGGTTGGCAGATGTAGATAAGGGGAACTCACTGTGGCTCTGCAGTCATCCTCCATCAGCATCACAAGTGACTACAATAGCCCCTGTGGGATATACCGCAGCAGACACCTCCATCAACTGTAAAGTCCACAACAGTACCCCACTAGGAGTAGCAAAGAGCATGGACAGATGCCATGTGTTGCCAGAGTAAACAAACTGCAGCCCCACACACCGCCATACTGCCCAGCTACAGGCAAGCTGTGCCTGATGTATGAAGCCATGTCCAACCTGGAATGAATGAACATGTTGCACCTTGTACAATCTGAATGGCAGTGAGCTATGCACATGAGAGACCTGAACCCCAGCACTGACATACATAGGACAAGCTGTACAGAATGATCCATAACACAGAAGGCACCCCCACTCTTCAGTAAACTCCTGGTACAGGTCAGCCAGAGAGTCACATATCGACACCCCTCAAGAGGAATCGTGATGAGTGGATGGGAGATGGTAGGCTAACCCTGAGTATCACTGTTATGTCAGAGGTAGAAGGAGGCACAGTATACTAACCATGACATATGTCATGGCAAACTCCAGTTACAATGTGTGTCGAAGGACAAACACACCCTGTGACTAGCATCAGAAATGGCCTAGGGAACATTGCTAGTGCTTGCCAATGTCCACCCATGTTGTGGAATACACTAGCAATGTTGGACGAGCCTGGTGTAGGTAGTCCATATCTGAACATAATGCAACATGGTCATATGTGCACAACTGGCCCCTACACAGTCTGTTGTGCTCACTATGAAGATGTCAAGCAGTCATAGGACTAAAGCCCAGGATACTGTCCACCACAGTGAAAGTACTGAACCAGTACACTATACGGTACTACAGTGTTAGGTCATTATGAAAGTATGTTGAGAATTGTCTGCAAAGTATCCCATGCAATCCCTGCAGGCACAGTATAATCCCTGTTGTGGCAGACACAAAGCAGTTGGCCAGTTAGTACACAACATGACACCCAACACACAACCATAAATGTGAGATATTGTTGAAGTTCACATACACCCAAATATGTGGTGGACTTCAGAGTGCAACATATGGAAAGCACACACTGGGCATGATCGCACGCTTTGATAAATGAGGCATATGTCAGACAACATGCCATGGAAAGGCTGAACTGGGCATGCTCACACACTTAGGCCATATCTCCGTTTAGCAGTTGGCCACACATATCTGATATTTGTATGTGTCAGTCCAGGAACAAACCACAACACAGCAATCAGCCCAGTGCACACAGTAAATGACTACAGAGACATAAGTGATATAGTGGATCGCCGTCATATGCAAACATCTTCCACAGATACACAAGTTGGTCATAGGAACAGGGAATGCTATGGCAATAAAGACCTGCAAACAGTAGAACAGCACAACAAATATTGTGCATCCGACAATTGAACATATGGGTGTAGAGGTCAATACTAGGCTTGTTGCCCTAGGGAATGACAGCTCAGCCAGAGTGTGCTTGGCATCTGCATCCCCAGGATAGTAGGCTACTGTGCCACTGTAAAGTAGGTCACAGAAGGCAACATGTGAGGCTAGTGAGCTGTGCCTCTGTCAAGCAGGGGCACCGTGGAGGTCCCAGGGATTGAATGAGCTAAGCCACAGCCATGTTGTCGGTGTGTGCTGGGAGAGGGTTTCTGAGGATCTCTGACAGTAGGTGTCCGTCAATAACAGACTGAGGGGAGCCCTATCTGCATTCTCTGGACGATTCCACTGTCAACACTGTGTTGTAATGATTATGTGTGAATGAAGTGCCATGCTGGAACTGTTCACAGATGTCCTCCCTCTGTGGGCTACAGCTCTGCAATGTATTAGGTCACTCTGTCTGTTGTATGGTGCATATATGGCTGGTGTACAGCTGACAGGTGTCTTGTTGTGGAGCAGTCATGGGTATATGTGGGATAGCATGATCAATGCAAACCGTACACATGCTCATAGAATGCAATTGTCAAGGATTATGCTGAGTGGCCAGTATAGTCCCCCAGCATGGGTCCTCTGAAGTCGTCCACCTCAGTCTTCACAAGTGTAGAGTCTGCTTGTGCTAAATACAGTTTGTGTGCAGTGACAACCTTGCCTGGGGTGGAGATGGGATATGGATGTCCAGGGAAAGGTGGGTATGGTCAGATATCAACAATGGTGGTCTACCTCTGGTGTGGAACAGTGAGTACCCACGTTGCAGATGGACAGGTGCAATATGTATTCCCCCATGTTGCTGTGGTGTGTGGTTCTGCCATAGCACATGGACCCACAAATTGTAGTGGCTGTAGGGTAAAGTGGTAGAGGCCTGAGTAGTTCTCACACACAATATGCCTGTACCTGATGTTAACAACTGGAATGGTGTATGTGAACACCTGCATATCCTGGCACTGTTCCCAGGGAAGCTAAGTGTGTGTCCTGGATGTAGGTGTGGTGTTCTGGACTGGTTGTGTTGTGTGTTACAGGTGCTGTGGTCACAAAGCATGGTATAGAACATAATCTGCCAATGCGATGTGCATATCGGACCCTGATGTAGGTGGCTGCAAATGCATATATATGCTATCCCCCACCTGACATGTACATACCTCTGTAGAAATAAAGATGTCAGCACCCTATAAATACTGCAGGTGCAGAGCAAATGCCCATTAATTCGGATAGTGCACTCTGCTAATGCGTCTCCCTCAAGTATCATCATATAGTTAGGTAGGGGTTCGAATCCTGCAAATGCTCAGTGTGTGTGTGCAGAACAGATGCGCAGTAATTCGGATAGTGCGCTCTGCTAATGCTTCTCCCTCAAGTATCATAATATAGTTAGATAGGGGTTTGAATCTTGCAAATGCTCAATGTGTGTGTGTGGGTTCCCCTTTTGGCAACTGGGAAAACACACTACAGGATGCACATTCCCCTTTCTAAGCACTGATGATGTCAGCACCCTATAAGTACAGTAGGAGAAGGGAAACCTCCCAGCACCCTATAAGTACAGCAGGAGAAGGGAAACCTCCCAGGAATGCGAATAGCGCGCTCTGCTAATGCATCCGTCTCAAGTGTCGTAACATAGCTATGTAGGGGTTTGAATCCTGTACGTGCTCAGTGTGTGTGGAGGGGGTTAGTGTGTGTTCAAGACTGTATGAAAAAAGTATCCCTTTTGCCAACTAGGAGAACACACTACAGGATGCACATTCCCCTTTCTAAACACTGATGATGTCAGCACCCTATAAGTACAGCAGGAGAAGGAAAGCCACCCAGTAATGCAAATAGCGCACTCTGCTAATGCGTCTGACTCAAGTGTCATACCATAGTTAGGTAGTAGTTTGAATCCTGCAAATGGCAAGTGTGTGTGTTTGGATGAGGGGAGTTAGTGTGTATGCAATTTTGTGTGAGGGAAATGTCCCTTTTGGCAACTGGGAGAACACACTATTAGATGCACATTCCCCTTTCTAAACACAGATGATGTCAGCACCCTATAAGTACAGCAGGAGAATGGAAGCCTCCCAGTAATGCGAATAGTGCGCTCTGCTAATGCATCTGTCTCAAGTGTCGTAACATAGCTAGGTAGGGGTTTGAATTCTGTATATGCTCAGTGTGTGTGAAGGGGGTTAGTGTGTGTTAAAGACTGTATGAAAGAAGTAACCCTTTTGCCAACTAGGAGAACACACTATAGGATGCACATTCCCCTTTCTAAACACTGATGATGTCAGCACCCTATAAGTACAGCAGGAGAAGAGAAGCCTCCCAGTAATGCAAATAGCGCGCTCTGCTAATGTGTCCGACTCGAGTGTCATAACATAGTTAGGTAGTGGTTTGAATCCTGCAAGTGTGTGTGTTTGGATGAGGAGGATTAATGTGCGTGCAATTTTGTGTGAGGGATATGTCCCTTTTGGCAACTGGGAGAACACACTACAGGATGCACATTCCCCTTTCTAAACACAGATGATGTCAGCACCCTATAAGTACAGCAGTAGAAAAGAAGCCTCCCAATAATGTAAATAGCACACTCTGCTAATGCGTCTGTCTCAAATGTTGGATCATAGTTTGGTAGGGGTTTGAATCCTGCCAATGGCAAGTGTGTGTGGAAGGAGCTAGTGTGTATGCAAGTCTGTATGAAGGAAATATCCCTTTCGGCAACTAGCAGAACACACAACAGAAAGCACAGTCCCCTTTCTAAACACTGATGATGTCAACACCCTATAAATACAGCAGGAGAAAAAAAAACTCCCAGTAATTCAAATAGCACACTCCGCTAATGTGTCTTTCCCGAGTGTCATAATATAGATAGGTAGGAGTTTGAAACCTATAAATGGCATGTGTGTGTGTTTGGAGGTGGGAACTCTGTGTGTGTGCAATTCTGTATGAATAACATGTGCTTTGTTGAAATAAGGGGATCACACTACATGATGCACATTACCCTTTCTCAACAGTGATGATGACAGCACCCTATACATACAGCTGGAGAAGAGACATCTGCCAGTACTCAGAACAGCGCAACCTGCTACAGCGTCACTCTCAAGTGCCATAACATATTTAGGTAGGGGTTTGAAACCTGCAAGTTTGGATGTGGGGAGTTTGTGTGTGCATTTCCGTATGAAAAATGTTAGTTTTGGCAATCAGGAGATCACACTACCTGATGCACATTACCCATTCAAAATACTGATGATGTCAGCACCCTATAAGTACAGCCAGAGAAGAAGCACTATCTAGTAATCCGAATAGTGTGCTTCGCTACTGCGTCTCTCTCACGTGTCGTGACTTAGGTAGGGGTATGAATCCTGCAAATGACAAGTGTGCATGTGCATGTGTGGGGGTAGTAGGGTGTGTGTAAATGCAAGTGTGAAAGAACAGATCCTTTTGGCAAATACTACAATACACCAGATGCTGCATATTCCCCCAGTAAACACAGGGGATGTCACCACACTATCAGCACAGCCAAACAGGGCTAGTTGGCTAGTAATGCCAATAGTGCGCTCTGCTACTGTGTCTATTACCATTGTCAGAGTACAGATAGGTATGTTTTGGTAACCCACAACTGCCACGTGTGGTTGTGTCACACATTATGACCTTGTGTGGGTCTTTGTACATAACAATGCATGCCATTGCCTAAACCAGCAATGTCATTGCACACATGATGTATGTGTGTGACACATACACATAAATACCTGTGACCTGCAGTAGTTACCATGTCTGACACATGCCTCGAGTGGATAAATGGTATTTGCAATGTATACCAATATGACTGTGTCTTACTGTGCAGGGTCCGCACGCGGTATGTGTCTATACAGTGTGGGTGTATATGGTAAAATACCTACAGCAGGGGATACACATCTGGTCTGGGCCATATAGTGTACATGTAGTCGATGTACAGGTACTGCATGTTCCCACCTGTTGTGGTAGTGGTAACATGTCATTCCACTGCATTTCAGTGACCACATGCTGTGAACCCTTCAACTAGTGTGTTGTAGCTACAGTAATGCTCACGCACAATGTTTGGCTGGATGCAGTCCAGCCATATAAACACAGTTCTTGAGACTGTCATATTGCCAGTGTTGTTATGGAGGATAGATGGTCTCCCTGTGTATTGGAGGGTTGTGTGTGCCAGGCTATGAACCAGATGGCAGTCCAACACACTGTTAGCTGCACATGATTAGGCCCTGATGCTTTGTGCTGTGCCAACAACCTGGAGGTGTGTGTATCTGTGGTGCCTTGGGATACCACCCCCCCTGTCCATGTGTGTTACATGTGTAGGAGACGACAGGCATGGTATGGGGCATAACCTGTCAGTGATGGGTAACACCTGTGAGCCATGAATCAGGACTCTGGTACTGCACAGACATTGCAGTTCACCGTGCTGAGGACAGTGTCCGGTGCATGCATCTTGCGGTGAACACTGCTGTTGTTGTGTAGCAGCACTGTTAGTGTCCTAACCTGTGTGATACCCACGGAGGTGGCTATGTAAACCGTGTCCTGCAGAATAAGGCAGTATGTGTGTATCAAGGAGCTTTGCCAATATACATCGGGCCATGGGTGTCACGTGCAAGATGACCCTTGCACATCATTGTGGCTTCCCTAGCATGTAAGCGCACATTGACAGCCAGCGGATACCCTTTGAATGACATTGGAGACTGAGCATAATGTAGACATACAACACCCTTCCCACATATAGTGGTAGCATACCTGTTGAGGGTATGTTGGCAACCAAGATCAGGCTCATACTGGCCGTGCCACATGCTGAGAGATCCATTCTATGTTCCCTATCATGTAGTCCAGGGAGGTATGTCTCAGGTCAGCCATACTGGCATGGTCAATGAGTGAGTCATATGTGTCCATGCCTCTGACTGACCTGTATGCATGTGTTCTGTGGTGGACCATAGTGCCCCTGAGGCATATCACTGTGACCTTCACCAGATACAGCCTGTTGAGCGGGACCCCAGTGCAGCACCCAAGACAGGTACCTGACACGTCTGTAGCAGGTGTGTTGTGTAGCCCTACAGGCTGTGAGTGTGTGGCACACGGGATGTGTGTGCCATGTGTGGCATGTGCTCTGTTCCGATGGAACATATGCCTGTGTGCCAGCTGCGGAGGTGTGTGATGCTCAGGCAGGATGCTATTCTGAGTCCCCACGTATGCCCCAGTGTGTTCAGCATGCTGTCAGTGCGTGTCAATGTCTGACTTGTATTGTAGTCACTGTAATATTTTTTTATTTATTTATTTATTTATCTTGCATTTGTTGACCGGGATAGTCCGACTGGATGCATGTCCATTTTCAGCGGAGGCCCGGGGAGAAAAGCTCCAAGGGTAAGCAGATACAGCATTACATAATACCAGCATTACATATTACAAACAGATTATTTACAGAGATTATTTAAGTAAGCAAGTTAAACATGTTCCACAGGTTAAAGTTAGTCCTGAGCACAAGTCAAGATTAAATTAGATTACACAGTAAACTGGTTAACAGATTTTATACATTCGAGTTAGCCAGGCTTGATACATTGACATAGCCAGTTAAGTGACAAATATTGTTTGAGTCTAGTGTTAAATTGACCTAAGGTGGAAAGTAAGGTAATATCAGCTGGAAGTGAGTTCCAGGATCTACTTACAGAGTTTGCAAAGAGAGAATCACAGGCTGTGTTATTAAATTTGCTAGTCTGAATTGGTAGTTTGTTAGAGGATCAAAGCAGTCTAGGATTGTTATAGGGGGTGATAATATTTGAAGTGCAGGAGTATTGTCTGGATTATAGAGGATTTTATAGGCCATAATCAGTTGGTTATACTGTATTAGGCTGGGTAGTTCAAGCCAGCCAAGCTGAATTAGATTGATGCAATGATGTGTCCTAAAAGGCAGCCCAGTGGCGAACCTGGCAATGTGGTTGTAGCAAATTGAGTGTTTGTTAAGGACAGTCTTGTTCATATTCGAGAGTAGAGGGGATGCATACAGAAGGGTTGAAAGAAGGTGTGAGCGAGCTATGGCACCTTTAGCTGGAGGGGTTAGGAAGGCTTTTATTCTGTAAAGTGACCCTAGTTTTTTATTGATGGTTTTGATAATTTGGTTAACATGTAGGTCACATTTGAGATTATCGTCTATGATGACACCTAATAGTTTAGTAGATGGGTCAAGGGAGATTATTGTGCCATCATTTGATGTTATGGTAAAGGTGCAAGCGGTAGACCTACGTGTTGGTGAAATAACAGCAGTTTAGTTTTTTGGGGATTTAGGATCAGACGATGTTCAGAAAGCCAGTTTTCTATTGTATTAAAGGTGGTCTGGGTAGCTGACCATAACTCTACTGGAGATGTGGCTGAGCAAATCAGAGTAGAGTCATCAGCATATTGGATACAGCTGACTTTTGGGATGATAGTATAAAGGTCGTTAATGAAGATGGAGAACAACAAAGGCCCTAGTATAGAGCCTTGTGGTACTCTGAGGGTGTTAGGTAGAAGGTTAGAGAGTTTGTTCTGCCAGAGGCCTGCCTGCTGTCGACCATGCAGGTAGGATTGAAACCATTGGAAGGCACTAGTATCTAGACAGAATGTTTGCAGGGTGTGGATTACAAGTTGGTGATCAACCATATTGTATGCCTTGGAAAGATCCAAAAAGAGGGCTGAGGATATATAATTAGTGTTGCAAGTATGGATTATGGTGTTAGTGAAGGCTAGGAGGCCTGAAGTAGTGCTGTGATGAGGACGGAAGCCATGCTGAGTGTCTGCCATAAGGCGATTTTGGATTAGGTGGTGCATGAATTGTCTATGAATAAAGTTTCCATAATCTTTGCAAGTGGAGAGAGTATAGCTATTGGCCTATAATTGGAGAATTCAGTAGAGCTGCCTCCTTTGTGAAGTGGGATTACATAGGATATTTTCCAGATGGTGGGAAATTTAGATTCTACCATGGTTCGTTTGATTAGTTTTGAGACGGGGTAAGCAATAGCATCAGCTGATTTTTGTAGGTACTCGGCAGGGAGTTGATCAGCAGAAAGTGTAGTGGGTTTTACTTTTTCAATCAAGGTACAGATAAGTGCAGTGGTGACTGGTTGGAAGCTGAACGCAGGTAGGTTTCTAGGGGTGCTACTTTCAGGACCAGGGGAGCTAGGAGGTAGATGGCTAGCTAGGGCTTGAAATGTCTCAGTAAAGAATTGGTCAAAACTATCAGAAACATCTTCAGGGGTTTTATCAATAGTAGCAGCAGGGACTGGGGTTGAAGTTTGTCCAGGATGTAGTATATATGACATGCCACCTGACAGGGTATGGCATTACTGGGTTCAGAGAGCTCAGTCCCCAGATTGGCTGTGTGGTGGCATCCCACACATGTGTTGTACGTTCCTGGCCAAGGGTGATGGCTGACTGCATACATGTGGCAGCTGTGACATTGCCACATGACTCACATAAACCACAACTGGACCATAGAGGTGATTCACAGGTTACCTTTGCACATGCTACCCTAGTAGTGTGATTGCCATGGTGAGTACCAACACATAGGGCCAATAGGGAACAACATACTGAAGGTGTGTATGTGTGGGTGTACAGCTACTGTTTCATAGCACTGGCATATATGACTGCACACGTGGGTAAATGCCAGGTAAGACATGTGCAATGTGTCACAGGCAAAGTACATGCGTACAGGACAGACAGTGACGTTCTGTCATGTGTAAAGTTGACATACGTATTGTACGCTATGCAGATGTCACTAGGAGTCTACAGAAGCACTGTAACTCTGCATTGCAGGTGTAAGCAGTGTTCCAGGGAACCCCAAGCGAACATGCATACAAACAAAGCTACAGTAAGCAGGGCTGGAAGTAGTGCATTGTACAACAAAGAAGGGGTAACAATAACAGTAAGTAACAATGCAAATATGTAGGCACTATCAACATGTACCCAGGAATACACAGCGTAGATGCCCATGGTAGAACTGATATTATGTCATAGTTATTTGTGATTTGGATTACATTGGTACTGCACACATATCTACATGGACAAACATCCACATTGCATAGTCGTTGTGGGCAACTTGACACCATTACTGTACATGTCCACCATTGCATATCACTACTTGCGTTAGCTTCCCCCCTGTGCTACGCATGTATGCGGCTATCTGTTGACATCCTTACCACCGGCATGCAATTATGTGCAGCTGTTACACTTTGGTATGTACTATGGGTGCAGATAACAATTCAGGACATTCATACAGTTACTGCATCAGGCATGCTGGGATATACACACAGTCATAGCAGCACACTGTACTGTTACCAACATGATACTACTAATACACTTCTATGTAGTCACCCTGTGCATCAGCAACGTGTTTACCTGTTCCCGCAATGATGTTGGAGATTGCAGGTGGTGGCACAGTGTCATCATATGCACAGGGTATGAATTAGGTATGCCTGAGTCAGCCACTGATACCACCAATTGACATGTGTGTGTATGTGTGTTGGTGAGGGGCAGCAGTATAGGGTGGGGCAGTGTTGGTGCAGTGTGTGTGTGTATGTGGTCGCCCTAGGTGTTAACATTTCGCATGTGTGTATGCACACACATAGTTCCACCTCATGGCTGCCATATACAGGGGTTTGAGGACAGCCACAGACTACACCTGGCAGGTCATAAAGATCAGTGTCTGTGGGCATGGATGAGGTACCTGTGCCTGGCAGGGGTGCTACGGACTGTATCCAGTACTAAGCCAGACTGGGTACTGTCATCAGAAGCAGGAGTGTGTTGACTGGACACAGGTCCCTGTTGGGACTGTCCAGAGCCATGTGCACGTGGCCTCCTGGGGCGTTCCGATGACAGCACAGACCCAGCATTGCTGGGGCTGCTGCTGGCACTATGGGGGCGTGCGCGGGCCTGTTGTCGTCCGCGCCGACTGCCAGCTGCTGCTGTTGCTGGCATACGGCCACATCGATGCAGCAAACACCCACTATTGCCCTGGCTCATGGACATTTGGTTGTGGAACTGCTGTAATATGTCCCCACAATGTCTGTCTATGACATCGGTGAAATTACGGATAGCATCCGCGATGTCACGCATACTGTCAGTCATGGCTGTGTGACATGCTCTCAACTCCCTCAGACCCTGTCTGGTGTGCCTTTCATAGATATTTCTGTTCATAGATTTCCATACGCGACTGTGCCTGCATGACAGTCTGAAACATAGCTGAGGTTGACAGACCTCTTTGGGCACATCGGCCAGAGGCAGTACACCCACGGATGCTCCCACGAGAACCCATGGGCAACTGTCTGTGTGGTACCATCGGAGGACCCTGCCCTTGGCTGCTGTGTGGGGACGCATGTGCCACAGGTATCACATTACCCTGGTCTATGCCCACTGTATCCTGTCCATCACCTAGGGACAATGGTGAGAAAGGATGTACTGGCAGGATGACTGTGCGCAATGATGGGATTGACAGCTGTGTACTGTCAATTGGCTGACCAATGGCGGACCCTGACACACCTTCCTATACCATTACACAAATATCATCATTACCAGTACCCGTGGCACAAGATTCAGGTTCCCTGCTGCAGGTCACCAGAGCAGCACCAGAACCTGTGGGAGGAAGACAGGAAACACAGTTTACAGTCTCCAGACATTGTTACCAGTGATGCACTTATGCACACATGCACACATGCACACATGGACACATGCACACATGGACACAGGCACACATGGACACAGGCACACATGCAGCCATGCACACGTGGACACATGCACACAGGCACACATGCGCACATGCAGACATGCACACGTGGATACATGCACACGTGGACACATGCACACATGCACACATGCACACATTCACACGTGGACACAGGCACACATGGACACATGCACACATGCACACGTGGTCACATGCACACATGGACACATGCACACATGCACACGTGGTCACGTGTACACATGCACACATGCACCCATTCACACGTGGACACAGGCACACATGCACACATGCACACATGCACACGTGGACACAGGCACACATGCACACATGCACACGTGGACACAGGCACACCTGCACACATGCACACATGCACACATGCACACATGGGCACAGGCACACCTGCACACATGCACACATGCACACCCCGCAGTATACACACAGAGCACTACTGAGTTACACTACTGTTACTAGCATTATCAGGACTATTATAGGTTATGTTAAACACACTCACCAGCATGGATGGCCTGCCTTGCTGTAACCCCGGAGGGACCTGCAGAAATGATGAGATTAATGTCAGTGGGCACAACTGTGCCATTGATATTGCATATGATACAGTGCAGTAGTACACCAGTTGCCTTTCACACGTCAGCTGCTGATATTGCCAGTATCACACATGCACAATTACATACTATGATGACAGATACATACCACGGACACACCTTACACATGCATAAACTAACAGTGTACAGAACAGTCAAGTATACATATGGCATATTACCTGCACGCTCCATGTCATGCTGCTGTGTGGATCCAGCCTCCATCATGATGCAGGTGTACTGCTGTTGCTGTTCTGGGGCTGGAGCCACAACACTTAGGAGTAGCCCCTCCAGTCTGGTGAGGGGGGGATGTGTGGCCACCCCACCTCCTGTGGCAACCTGTTGCCTGTGGATATCTGATGCATGCTGATGGACAATTCGGATTAAATCACTGCAGTGATGTCGTACCTGCTCATATGTCCTATTATGCGTGCCAATATCATTTACTCTACGGACAAGGTCTTGCCACAGTGCAGCCCTCTCCTGCTGATTCTGACTGGTGCGGGAAAACAGGATGTCATACTCCCGCACCAGGCTCTGGTGGATCTCCTCATCTTCCGCTGCAGAGTAGGTGGGATTATGCTGACGTGCCATCTCCCTGGAACAGAACACAAACAGGATATCAGCAGACTATGTCAGCAATATATGGCACACATACTATACATGATACTCATGTGTAGTGATATACTACTACTCCCATATGTTGCATGTGTGTGTCTCGTGGTGGATACACAGGTACATGGCCAAATATCAGTGCTCAGCCAACACCTGTGCAACAATACCTGCCACATTCCACACTACATAGTAGCATGCCCCATCGGTCAGCACACACTGACAGGTCCAATGCACAACCTCACTCTGGGGTACATCCCAAGGTACTGTATGTGGGATGCCATCCACTAGTGTGATGTGGACACAAGTTACTCGGCCTGGATATACATATCCCACCACCACCACCAGCACAGTAGACTACTTTGATATGTATGTGATTAGACACTTATTCACTTGTTAGGACTGAGATGGTATCCATGCAGCACACTGGGCCAGTGGAAGCCACAACCCACACTGCTGACCCCTTTGCAAATGCTTACCACGGACATGCCACAGATTGCATGGAACTTGCACACACATTTCTAACCCAGACCCTATGCACAAAGGTTAGGCATCCTGTCCGGTGGACCCCAGACAGAGGCAGATTGTATAACAATAGCAGGAGGCTACTGCAGGACAGAGCAGATTCACATTAAGGGAAGGCATCTGTGGTCAGCACTGGTACTACGCTACGGTCCCTCATAACAACGCCACGGCCTACTCTGGGAGGAAGTGGCCACAAACACTATGGATAACCACAAGGCCTTCTTCAGTTATGTTACACATATGGACCAAATGCCTCAGATATGCTCTGTGTTAATACACACCTACTTAACATTCACCAAACACACAGATATTGGCAACATTCTTGCAGACAGGTTCGGTGCACGTATCCCTCCTTCTCCCCCACCAGTTGCAATAGTTATCACAGCTGTATGTAACCTCCCTATCATCTCACATGTCCAGGTGAGGGCTGCCCTCAGCAAAGCAGAACACACAGCATCACTGTGACCTCATGGTATCCCTGGATGTGTGATACCTGCACTCCAAGAGGACATACAACCGCATATAACACTGATAATTTATCTTGGCCGTACTACAGGATATGTACCTGGACAGTGGCATACAGCGACAGTGGTCCCACACCGCTAAGGAGGCACCTCGACTGACCCTGGGAACTACCACATCATATGCATAACCGGCCTGGTCTGCTAAGCTATGGAATTATGCAGTATGGGATGCATATGCAGAGATATCGGGTACCTGCAGACACTTGTTCCCAGCCAGTGTGCCTTTGTGATGGGCTGATCCTGCCTTTTGAACCTGGCTGACCTTTCAAAGCAGTCACTACAGCCATTGCTGAGGGCAATGCACAGACAACTGCTGCCAGGATCATGGCCTAACACTGATTGACATGTAATGTATAGTCATCCCCTTTTGGTGGAACTACGTACACACAACATATCACATGGACATACCTATAGATACAGACCTATGACACATTTGGAGGGTTCACAGTATGCACACTATTAACCTGCTACTTTGCATTACCTGTGTTTGTCGCAGCTGGTTGCGTTACCACTGCTTCTGATTCCTGCTGCTACTGTCACTGCTGACAGCTTAGAGTCACAGAGTCACAGTGTGTAGCATGTTTTTTTTTTCACTCTCTCTCTCTCTCTCTCTCTCAGTTTGTCTCTCTCCCTCTGTCTGCTTCCAGACAGTGCAATGAATGTATTGCATGTGTGGAGTGTTAGTACAGGATGCTTTTGTAGGTATCTGCATAGGTCCATGTGATGGCCTCTGCACCAATTGTAAGCCAGCATTTGCTAATTGCATACAGCCAGTTGTGTACTGATTGCAGTTCTCACTGTGATTTCAGGTCAGTGCTATAAAAGGGTATGTGAGATAGGTGTTGCCCTTTCAAATTGTAAGGGTGGGGACCATGCTGGTATGCTGTGGACACTGTTCTGTGAGTGTAAAGGTTAGTATCTCTCTCAAGATTCAGGCTGTGTTGTAGATTCACATTTCTCCATTCCTCTCTCCTGTTCCCTGTAGTAAGTGTGTATGCACAATGACACCTACAACTATATATCGATATATATTTATATATATATATATGTACATATACATACATTTATATATGTACATTAACTGACATTATTACCTACAAGCTACCAACTAGCATGGCTGTTTCTGTTCACACACTACTATTATGGGAATCCAGTAGTTTTGACAGTAATTCTACATGACATGCTTTGGGTACTACACATCCTATATTCCCTTTACATTCATCCCTACTATTACATGTTATATTTATTTTAGCACAATGTTCTTATATAAGAGTCATGGCTTAGTGGCAGGTCATACAGACTACTGTTTCCAAGGTTATGGGTTCGGGACTGACAGTGGGATTTTATTTTGCTTTTGAACTGAGTACAGGACCTGTCAATCAAAGTGACTAAGGCACTTTTAAGCAGTTGTAACCGGGTTAGCGCTGGTTTGCGCGGAGCTCACGCATGCACACTGGCGGTTAGTTCCACGCACACATGCGCACACCCGCTTACAACCGCTTAACAGTGCTTACGCTGGCGCACACCCGCGCTATTTTATTTGAAAGAAATGAAAATGGGTAGACAGAAAAGTGGTGAAAAAGGGGTCACAAAGAGGGTAAGACAGTAGGTAAACAAGCTTGGGATTTGCAGGAGGGATGTAGGTAAGGCCCATAGCTGCCCATTTCTTCATCAACAACAGCTGTGCATATGTATGTAATTTGGTGTGACATTTGAAACCTTCCACCCCTGAGAGAGGTGTCAGGACAACAATAATACTTGTTGTACAGCCAATTGTAATTGATAGTTTCCATGTCCAGCAGACATGTGTGCGGAATGGGCAGCTATGTATGGGGCGTAATTTTTTTGTGGATACAGAGTGCCCTTTTTTTTTTTTTTTTCAGGTGAGAGTGGTATGTCAGGTGAAGGAAGTCGGTACAGCTGGGGAGGTAGGTTGGGTAGGTAAACAGACAAGACAAACAAGATGCATACAGGGGCGGTGTATGACACATGTGGGGGGGTTACACAATTGACGGGATGGAGGTTTGGATATCCAGAGCCCATGAGCCCACAGATGGCAACAGTGGAACTGATATCCCCACCCATAGGCAGTTGCCACTGTTCCTTCACTGCCCAGGATGGGGCTGTGCTGGGGGCTTTGTAGGCCGGGCAACAGGCATGCCCGTAAGTTGTGCCACCCGTGCCTCAAGCTGGCATAGGGGCTCGAGAACAGAGTCCCGAATCTCCCTACGCACCACAGTCCGGATGCTATGGAGGGTGAGTGGTGGTTCTCCTCCGGCCACACTTGCAGAGGGGGGGCGAGCCCCATCCCCTGCAGCGCTTCCACCAACAGGTGGCACAGGGCCACCGGAGGAGGGTCCAGACTGGGCACTAGTGCCAGGTGCACTCGCCAGCTGAGGTGGGAAGGTGGGTCCACTGGAACCTGCCTTCCCTGTCGTCCTATGTTTTGCATTATGTCATGACAGTTTGGGTTAGTGACATATAATACCATTCACAATTAGTTGTAACAGCATGCATTAGTATTCCCAATAACCAAACACCCAGATATTCACATCATTGAACAGCGAGCATAACACATGCATAATTTGAACAGCAATACACAGTCCAACAACATGCAGGGTTGATTGATGGCAACAGGCCATCAGGTTTGGATGTATGAACAGGACAGATGCATCAACGGACATGCAAATATACATGACCCAACAGGACAAATGTCCAGGGGTGTTAATTGTGATTGCACATACCATTTTCACGTGGAATGGGTTATATGTGGTTATAGGGTGGGGTGAAGAAAATAATATTAACACCTTCAAATACCAATGCATATGCTGTACATTTCTAATAGCTGCACATATATACACAATACTGTTCTAACTACAGTTTCCAATATGATAACTACTTCAACTTGGTGATAGGACTGTTACTGCAACATCAATATACATTTTATTGTTCTTCATACACATTCATATCTAGCTTTGTTCAGCTACATCATCCTGCTACATTTGCTTTATATAGCTATAGACAAGTGTGGATGTTTGGTATATCAGACAATCATACTATCTGCATATTGCAGACTGAGAGCAACATATCCAGATTTTGGGATACACATTCCAGATGCAGCAACACTTTGAACAGATTTCACTGTTTGGTTTGGATTCTCACATGCATTTCATTCTGTACTGACTGCAGTATACTTTATTAAGGGGTTATTACTACTGTATTGCTGGATTCATGACACTTTCTCACACTCTCTCACTTGTTTTCATTTTACTATCCAGGATGGTACTTACTTCTAGGCTTTATTGACATGTTTTACATGTAGTTATTACAATCCTTTCCAGCAGTCTCACTTCTGTCATGTTTCAGTATTTCAACAGGGATATATTTCACACATGTGATTTCATCATCTTCTGCAGCTATACTTTTCAGCCTGCTGCAGGTTGTGTACTATTTTCTTACAGGTGGGGCATTTTTATTTCAGAATTTATGTCAGACATTTTCATTTTTCTGTTTGGCTTACAGGCTGCAACACACTTTTGTAATCAAGCAATACTTGCAAACACTTTCACACTGTTACTTGCACATTTTATTCCTTAGTGACTACACTGCACTCTTTTGCTGACTGTCATACTTTTATATTTCTTTACAGTTACTGAGAGTGGATTACTGACCTGCCTGGTGGCGCAACCGCACCAGCCTATCGCCATAGGCTCTGCGGTTCGCAGAACGGACACCTGCAGCTGTAATATAAATGAAGTAATATTGGAATACACATCTCCATAATATCAGCTAGTTTAATTTCTTGCATACATAATTAAATGTAACTTACTCAGTAGCGGGGCATTGGGCATTTGCCGGGCCTCCTGGATCCAAAGGTTCAATTGGTCCTGCTTGCGTCTCTTCAGGTCCGCATGGTGGTGACGGACCTGCTCACCAGTCCTTGGAATCCCTGTGGCACTGGTGAGATCATGAGCCAACCGGTCCCACGCCTCAGCCCTGTATGCTCCCCACAGGACCTGGCCCTGCATGAGTTGGGCCTCATGATTGTGGACTAGGAGCCAGACCATGTACCTGGACTCCTCAATGCCCCACCTCTGTGCTCAAAAGCAACTACCCTCTCCTACTCCTGTCATTCTGCCTGCAGTTCAGTTCTACAATCGTTTATGCTGTGTATTCCCGCCTATGGGGCTTATATAGTCCGTTTTTCCCACACATATATGTGATTGGCCATTTTGGAATTGTATCAACTTCAGTAAACCTGCATTGTCTTGCTCCAGTTTGTATTCATTGCTATATATTAGCTATTATTGCATTTATAGGTACTGCTGTTATGGCTTAGTGGTTCAGTACCTTGACTATGGTGTATAGTATCCTGGGTTCGAGCCTGGCCACTTTTTTATGACTGTCTAGACAAGCTGAGGGGTGTGTCTGTGTAAAGGCAGTTTTGATATGGCTTGCTCAACGTTGCCCGTCGGTTAGCTTGTTTGCGCAGTGCGCAGCTCCGCGCAAACGGGGTACGATGGTTTAAGCCTCATTTGGCTATCAGCATGCATATTACGCTCAGCTCAGTTAGGGGCACATAGATTTAGCGTGTTAAACCACTACTCAGCTACGGGCACTCATTTTGCACCAGTTAAACCACTGCTCACCTACGGGCAGATGCACTCACCCTGTTAAACTGTAGCTCAGCTATGGGCACATCTGGCATTTTTTATTGTTTTGTTACCTCACATTTCTTCAATATAAATGGGCTATTTCATTACATTTTACATATGTGTACATATTTGTCAGGGACTTGTTTCATGCTTATTTTGCTACAAATAAAAATTGGCTTTGTGGGGGCTCAAACCATGAATGCATGCTCTTCAGCCAACATCTCTACTGCTACGCTATTGCTTCTTGGCTTACTTTGCATATTTAGTTCTTATATGCTTTCCCACTGACTGCTAACTGTAGCTGCGCTACGGGCACGCCCGTGCAAATGAGCGCACTCACGGTTAAATATCTTTACAATTTAAAAAAATATTATGTGATGTTCATTTGTACATTTTATGTTCGTAGTCTGTGGGGACATGTGTTGTGTTGTGTTTATTCACATTTCCATGGACTCTGGCGTGGGTGTTTACTTTGGGCACTTTTACTCTTCTGGGGGCGTGTCCGCTTACAGGGCTCGGCCTACAGACATGCCCCCTACTGTCTTACATGGACCGTGTTAGCCTTAGGTGTGATTCAGCATGCTCTCATGAATATGCAGAGCATGCTGACATCACTCCGTTTAACTGCAGCCTCCGTGTATGAGTTATAACTCTTACACGGAGGCTTCGTGAATCCTGCCCATTATGTTTTTTGAATTGTGCCAAGGCAGAGTCTAAGTCTTCATATACTTTAGGTCCTTCTAGTACAAATATCTTTAGTTTATCAGGAAATGGGAGATATGTTTCAATTTGAGCTTTCTTTAGTTCTTTTGCTAAAGGTAGAAATATTTTTCTTTTGGCTAAGACTATTGAGGAATAGTTATTATCAAATCTGATAACAGCTTCATTAACTTTATAGGTGTTTTTGTCCATACAGTTTTAAGTATCATCTCTTTATCATGCGTTGAAAGAAATCTGACAATTGCTGATCTAGGTGTTTTTTTTTTTTATTTACATTTGAGGTGGATAGAGACCTATGGGCTCTTTCTATGCTGAAAGGTAAGGCTTCTGGCAAGTCTAGTATTTTAGGTAACCAAGAAGATAAAAAGCTTATAATATTGTTGCCTTTGATGCTTTCAGGCAGTCCAAAGATTCTCAAACTATTCCTTCGAGCCCTGTCCTCTAGGTCATCAAGTTTATTTTGCAGTAAAGTATTTTGTTTAAGCAGGAATTCAAAGTTGTTTTCTCCTTGCTGAATTCTGTTATCCATGTCATTTAATGATTCCTCTATTCCATTTATTTGTGCTTTTTGATGCTGAAGGTCTTTGTGTAATAAGTCCATTTGCTTAGAGCATCTTTCTTTGAAGTTGTCAATTTTAAAGTCTGCTTTGTCTATTTTGGTTGTCAAGTCCTGCATATTTGATATCAAAGTTTGTATTTCCTTTCTGAACAAGGTATCTTGATTGTTGCCATTGGAGAAACTCATTCTGTAGCTTATTTATGAGATGAAATATTCCCAGGAGAGTTTTGAGAGGAATCTTTTTTTATATTATCCTAAATTTAGGTATCCAAAAACTATTTATGTAAAAATAATTTTTCTAGAATAACTTAGAAATTATTTTTCCTGCCATAAAAAGTAAAACAAGATGGAGCTGATGAAATCTGCTGCTATCTGGTGCTCATCTTAGCCATGCCCCCAGTCAGCACTTTTTGACTTATTGCATCGTCTTTACACACATCATAAATTCATACATGTTTTTGCAACTTTCATTTTACATTTATCCTGTAATTATCATGAACTACTTTGACCAAAACACCCCCTTATATTCCTAATAAACTATATAGACCAGAAATCTTAATTTATATCTTTTACAGCTAATTCATATCATACGTTTTGAATACCACTATAACATCTCTCCATTTTCAGAGTTCTCAACATTGTTTCTGTATATTATTTGCCAGTACCTACTTTGTCAAACATCAGATTCAGCTTACCTCAGACATCTATCAGAAGGAGAAACAAGCAGTGAGGAAACCCATTACCCTTTCTTCCTTTGTTCATTATGCTTAAGATACTTAACAGATATTCTGTTTAGTACAGCTGAAAAATGAGTGAATTCACCTCACTGTACACATTAGTTCTCTTTCTTTTTAGTGGGAACTATATACATGATGTTCCCGCCTATTTTTATAGCTTTATAGTTTGTGGATAATTGCATTTCAATCCTGAGGACTACTTGAAAGTCTACCTCCATGCACAAAACATAAACTTATGTTTCCGTCCAGCAGTCCAGTGACTTTGTGATGGTGTCTGCTACATAATTCTGTCTCACTTTGAAATATAATTTGATCCGTAGTCTTACGATGGAATAAGTAATACATTTTGCCCTTAATGAAGTGATACAGCTATCTATTTTGAAGGTGAAAACAACCACCCCTGAATGAAAAATTTTGTTTAAAGAAGATTTATGTTCATCAAAGCCCTAAATTCATCATCGTGTAAAGCTTTAAATGTTAAGCATAGTTTACCTCTTAATTCCTTTTGTCAGTGTCAATGTCAGTGCTGCAACAGGTGGCATACTCTCCTTTAATGCAGAAGGCTATGGGTTCTATTCCCACACTAGGTGCATAGATTGCAGACACTAAACTGCAGCATTATGGTGGGTGCACTTTTTAGTGTGTTGTCATTCAGATGAGATGCTAAACTAAGGTCTCATCTGCAAAAGTGAATATAAAATACACCATGGTACCTAACAAAAAGAGTATGGGGACATTATTAGCAAATCATAAACTATGAGAAACTACAAAAAATTGTCACTATTGCATCAATTGTATCTGTGTCATCCTTATTTTCACTTACGTATAAACCATAAATGGTCACATTGATATCCAATCTTCTAAAAATGTCTAAATCAAAATCCTTAATTTCATTTTTTTCAGCCCAAAAAGAAACCTCTAGTTTCTTCTATATTACAAAAAGAACATAATATTTTTATTTTGTTTATATTTTAGATTTGCTTTGACAGGCAATTTTCCTGTCATAAGCTGTCATAAAAATCTTACATTTCAAATATTTCTTTAAATCTTTCTCTTCGTTTAAAACAGCTTTCTAAACATTTTCTCCCTTATCATTTCCTATCTTAACATTGTAACATTTTCCATTATTTCCTCATACAATTCTTTCCTACTTTTTCTTATCAATTTCCAACTTAAAACCAATTTTCCATCAGGCCATCAAACATTTTCCACATATTAATAACATTTCTAATCTCATTCAAAACAGAACACTAGATCACTTTACACTTTTTGTCTTTATCAAATGTAACTCCCAACATTTTAATCTTTGAGTTTGTAAAATAAATAAAATACCACTAACAGATCAGCATTTTTAACTTAATAACCAAAACATTTACAATGTTCCTTATTTATATTTAATACACATATTTATTTATATTCCACATAGTTTCCTTTACCCATCCCTTTCCATTTGCCATTATTATGAAATCATCCACATATGTTAAATATATAGCATTTTTCATATTTTGACATAAATACACATTTCTTTCATTAAATGATCGCATTTGCTTATGCAAGACAACAAAGGCAAACAAATAAAAAAAATGCTTAAAGGACAATCCTGTTTTACTGCTCATGTTGCATAGTTTTCTTGACTAAACCAATGTCATTCTAAGGGGATCCAGTATGTGTCTGCCTGGGATGACATGACTGACAGACCTCGATGCTTTGCCAGAGATAGCCTGCATCTGTCACCCCTGGGCTTCCGGATACTGGCCAAGGCTCTTGCCATCCATATAGAGCCTTTTTTAGGCTGTGTTCCAAAGACCAAATTACCACCATAACAGCAACAAACAAATGCAATCTGAAAGTCATGCTGCTCAATGCTAAAAGTCTAAATCTCAAAATGCCCTCACTCGAAGCACTCCTTAAAATGGAGAACATTGACATTTGTGCTATAACAGAGACCTGGTTCAAGGCAGCAGAAAGAACCCCTGCACTACCAGGCTATAACTAATTCCACACTTTTCGGCCCCAAAACTTGGACCGAAGCTCCAAAGGTGGTGGTGTTTCCATATTCATAAAGGATGTGCGCACCTCCACACTGGTAGCCCAACATAATGCATCTGAGATACTTTAGGTGTATCTAACATTGGATGAGACAGTGATTCAGGTCTTAGCCTACTCTAGGTCCCCAACCATGTCCCAAGACTCACACTTCATGTTCCTAAGCACCCTGGAGAATATTAGGGTCCAACCTAACACTTTTATACTGAGCGACTTCAACTACCCCTCCATTAACTGGGAAAAATACTCATGTACCAATACATTGGGTCTATATTATAACATCGAAGTCTAAAAACTTTGAATGTCATAATATCAAACAGATTCAGTCAAAACACCAGAAAACCAAACAGTCAGAATAGCAATTTTTTTCCCTGGGAAAAAAATTTGCTGTTCCAACAAATATACACACAACTCAAGCACACCAAAATAAATAATCCACACACATACACTTCACAAAACCCTCCACTAAACCAGACATACACCACTATCTACCCACTAACCTTATCCCAACCCTACCCCTAAAGTCCCTAACTACCGCACACTCTCCTTACCCCAGTCCGTTCGCTCACTTACCTTAACCCGGTCCATAACCGTCGCACCACACTTACCTGAACCCAATCCGTAAATTCCGTTTACTCACTTCCATAAACCCGGTCCATAACCATCGCACCACAGTGATATTCCGAGGCTTCGCTATTGTCAGCTTTCACTCTAAAGGGTTCGATACTATAACATTCGAAGTTTTAAAACTTCAGTGTTATAATATAGACACAATACACTTGCCCAATGCTTTCTGGAATTCATTAATTCCAATGCTCTGGACCAGCTCATTCTTACCCCCACTAGAGGTAGCAACATCCTTGACCTGGTCATTACTAACATGGGCGACCGTTGCTCTACACCAATAGTCAATTCCTCCCTGGTTAGATCTGACCACAAACTAATCAACTTGGAAATCCACATCCCTCTCACCCCCTCCACAAAGGTAACCACCATAAAAAACTTCTCCAAAGCTAACTTTGGTCTCCTAAAAGCAGAGGTGGCTAACTTCATGGCACCCATGCAAATGGAGAATAGTTGCATGCCCACCAAATCATACAACAATGCACTGTACGAACACGTACACAAATGCATGGATCTCGCCATACCCAACAGAACCAAAGCAGTCTCCTCCAAAAAATAAAGGAAGCCAATCTGGTGGTCTCCTGCCATAAATAAACTTTACAACAGAAGGAGGAAACTGATGTGGAATAAGGTGAAGTCCCAAGACTGGAAAAACTCCCTTATTAGCCTCAACAAAAGGTTGAGATCCCTCATCAAATCCTTTAAAGCTAGCTATAAAAACAGAATTGCAGCAGATAGTAAAGACAAACAAAAGGCCTTCTATAGTTATGTAAAGAATCTTCATGGCAATACCCAGATTTTCTCTGAGTTACTGCAAAATGGTACCTCCTATACTGAGCCAACAGATATTGTCAATATACTGGCTGACAGATTCAGTGCTAACTTTACTCCTCTCCCCCCAAAGAACCAATCACAATACCAGTAGATTGCCAAGCACCCAGTATTACTGCTGCACAGGTTAAAACAGCACTGTCCAAGGCCAAGAATACAGCTTCTATGGCACCTGACAATATCTCTGGTTGTCTTCTACATGAACTACAGCTTTAACTGGAACCTCACCTGTGTGTCCTGTTCAATCACAGCCTCACCTCAGACTTTGTCCCTACTGAATGGCGCACTGCTACAGTCATCCCTCTCCACAAAGGAGGAGTGACTACAGATCCCAGGAATTATCACTCCATTTGCCTGATGAGTTTGTTATGCAAAGCTATGGAATGCATTATCATGGACCTAATAAACAAGGATACAGGGAATCTCCAAACTCTGGATCCTACACAGTTTCGTTTTGTAAAGGGTAGATCATGCCTGCTCAACTTGGTCGACTTCTTTGAGTAAATCACCAGAGATGTGGATGAAGGCAAGGTGGTTCATACAGCCTACCTTGATCTGGCCAAGGCCTTTGATACCATTACCCACTCAGAAATCATAGAAAAACTCACTAAACTAGGCATCAACCCCTATATCACTAGGTGGGTTGCAAACTGGCTCACAGATAGAACCCACAGTGTGGAAGCAGCTGACTCCAAGTCAGACTGCTGACCAGTCATGAGTGGAGTCCCATAGGGTTCGGTCCTGGGTCCTCTCTTGTTTGGTATCTACTTCTCTGAAGTCCAGGCCAATGTGAAGGGACTCCGGCTGACAAAGTTCACAGACAATTGCAAGTTGGGAGCTATTATTAACTCCACAAGTGATGTTGACATCCTACAGAAAGGCCTCAGTGAGACCAATGACTGATATCAGAACCATGGCTTTATGCTCAATGCCAAAAATGTGTCATCATCCCCCTTTGGAAAAACCTGGTTCCCTTGAATTACCACATTGATGGTAGTCCACTGAACACAGAAGGTATTATAAGAGATCTGGAAACACAGGTTGACAGCATCTTCTCTTTTGACCACCACATTGCTACTGTGTTCAGAAAGTCCCTCTATGTGGCACATCTCATTACTAAGGGGTTTGCATCCAGGAAGAAAGAGGTCATTGTCTCCCTCTACTCTTCCCTCATTAGGCAAATTATCGATTACAATGCCCCATTTTGCATGTACCTCACTAGACACCTGCAACAACTGGAGAGGCTGCAAAAGTACCTCACAAAGAGGATCCTAGGCCTTAAACTCTTGTCCTATATGGACAGACTGAAAAAATTCCAACTATTCTCTGTCTCATATCGCCTACTTAGAGACAATTTCTGCTTGACTTACACAGCCATGTCTGACCCAGCTCTGTTAGAAATGCTACATCAAAAGAAATCCCAATCCCTCCACACTACCACCCTCCAAAGACCTCAACCTCATTACCACAATCAACAGAAAATGCTGGAGGAACAGGTTCATAACCCAGAGACTGCCCATGCTATGGAACAGACTTCCCAAACATGTCAAGCAGAGCACCTCACTGGTCCTCTTCAAAAGAAATCTTGATGAGTGGATGGGAAATAGAAAATTCACCCCGGGGATCACTCCAGCAGCTCTAATTGACAGAGGCACTAGGAACTAAGGTCAGCTGGCATGATGCCAAGGTAAACTTATGGGCTAGACTTGTAAAGGCTGCAGGGCCATTAGCCTAATACACACCTATGAATCTATGAACCTTTAAACTAAAATTCTTTCCTATGAATTACTATATGTTGTCTTAATTAAGTTTAAAAATTTATTACAAAATATAAAACCCATACTTTTCTAATATTTCAAACATTTTAATGACACTCTTTATCATATGCTTTTTCAATATCTCATAAAATAATCTTAGCATCATTTTCATCACAAGAAATACTTCTTATACCCCTTTGACAATAAGAAGTGCATCCTTACAGCTTCCCTTCACTACCATATATTTCTTCTCCCATTCAGTCTCTCAAAATTTTACCAAACCTCTTTTGCAATATTTTCATCAATATTTTGTAGTCTATATTATTTAACGTTATAAGCCTTCAATTTTAACAGTTTTCTGTCATCGTTTTACATGTATCAACTTAACAACACCTTCACATGCCCCTTTATCTGTCACTCCATATTCTAACCAATAAATTAAATCTTGTACAAAATGGGAACATGGGAAAATGGGGAAAAATGGAAACTTCATTGCCATCACTCTTAGTTATTTGATTAATATTCCATATATCAGTCTGATCTTTTTCTATATCATCATACATCTTACTAAAATATTATTCCACTTCTTGCATTATTTCTCCCATAGTACATTTTCTATCCAATCCACTCCTTTTAGTCATTCATTTTTCCTCTATCTCTTTTCGCTGTCTTTCCTAAAAAAATGGAGATGTCGCCCTCCTTAACTTGTACAACATGCTTCCTCCTTTAATAAGTTTTCATTGTAATTTTTTTTCTTTTTCACATTTATTCCCTATTCATTCTGTTTTATTTCATTTTCAAAATCATTTCCAACTTTCTCATATCCCTTTGTTTCAAAACAGATTTTCCAATTTTATGAACTCCATTCTGTATTTATCTTTATACTGCAACTACCATTGTGCTATATCCCCATAAAAGTGACTCATTGTATAATGATCCTTACATTACTTTTATTTTTTTTTGAACTTCAGCAATTTTAACCTCCATTCTGTTTCCATCTTTAATATAATTCTACTTGTTAGGTATTTCTGCATCTATACAGAATTGATCTGAAAAAATAAATCTGCCTTGTTCTAATATCTCTTTCAACTAAATCATATGGAAATATAAATATAATCAATTTCTATTCTTAAATTTCCCCTTTTGTAAGTAAAGCCTCTTTTCTTCTTAAATTTACGTCCCTACGTTTCAATACTTGCCTTCCTACCTTAACATTTCTTCCAATCTTTCCATGTTCTTTTCTTAAATTACAATTTAAACTTCCTATAATGATAGTAATAATGCCCATCTTTGGTATAACAAATTTCTCAGGTTCCTGAAATCATTTTCTGTTTTGTTTTTCTGATTAAATGCATATACAGCAATTATTCTTTAAACTTTATTCCTATCTCTAACATCATAAATCATGATTTTCCCTGGACTAATCACTATGATATCCAAAATTTTAATTGTTTTATATTTAAACAGCATAACTATCCCCAAACATATATATTCTCCAAACCTCCATCTCAACTCTCCCTATAGGGCCTATAATAGAACATCAAAGTTTCACAATTTCGAATGTTCTAATATTGACCCCTTTTCAGCGAACACTGAAAATAGTGAAGATAGAGAAAACCAACATTTTTCCTAGGGAAAGAATTTGTTTGTCCGTTTCTGTCGCTTTGCTATTTTCAGCGCTGTGGTGGAAAGTTACGGGCTGGGTTCAGGTAAGTGTGCGAGTGGGCGCAGGTTTGTTGAGTTAGGGTTAGGGCACAGGTTAGGTATGTGTGCGATTGTGTGGTGAGGTTTAGGGTGGGTTAGTTGAGTTAGGTTTAGGGAGTGGGTCAGGTACGTATGAGATTGTGTGGACATGAGGGTTAGGGCAGGTTAGGTGAGTTAGGGTTCGGGTGCGGGTCAGGTAATTGTGAGATTGTGTGGACATGAGGGTTAGGGTGGGGTAGGTGAGTTACGGTTAGGGCACAGGTGAGGTGAGTGTGCAATAGTGATGGACCTTAGGGTTAGGGTTTGGGTTAAGGTAAGTGGATAGTTAGTGGTGCATGTACAGTTTAGTGTAGGGTTAGATGTAAGATTTTAGGTGTATGTGTTTGGATTGCTGTTTGTTTGATGTGCTTGTGCTGTGTGTATGTGTTTTGGACCAGCACATTTTTTACCTAGGAAAACATTTGCTGTTCTGCATGTTTGATGTCAGCTTTCGCTGAATAGGGGTCGATATTAGAATATTTGAAGTTTTGAAACTTCGATGTTCTAATATAGACCCCCCTATATTACTTCTGTTTGCTTCCTTATTTTTTCTTTCAAAAATCTTACATCCTGTAAACCAATTATATCACATTTCTGTTTTTGATGTGAGTCTATAATGTTTGTACTTCTTTTCGCTATTACTATACTATCAATATTTTAAACTATCATTTTCCTTTCTCTTTAGCTTTTACTAATAATATATTTTTATCTTCTTAAATCTTCTTCCAAATTATACTTTTATCCCCATTTTTATCACCAAATTCTTCTTCATCTTTTTGACTTAAAAATTCAAAGTGATTTTGAATCTAGACTATGCATCTCTCTCCTCCCCATCATCTACCATAAGTTCTATTTTTCACTCTTGTTCACTTCATTCTCACTTTGAGTAATACTTTCATTATTTAAATTTTCTTTTTCACAACATGCTCACAATCATACCAGTAATGTTTATTACTCCCATGTTTCCAACAAAATTTCTTACATTTATTTGCTAAGTGTCATACTTCTCTACATTGATAACATTTTATTTTACTGCAAACACTTATCAAATGATTCTCTGCCCCAAAATGAAAATAGATTTTTGGTTGGCCACAATATTTTATAGGGTTAAAGGTTCATAGTTTATAGCTATATACTAGGGTAATGACCACTAGGGTATTTATAAGCCAAACTGTGCAATCCAAACTAATTGTGTCCCTATGTATCATAGACATTCATACGGAGGTAGTATGTTAGTTGGGATTTTTCTAGAGGTTATGTGAATGGGTTATGTTAGTCTGGGCATTACTGTCTGGCTTTGCATATAAGAGACATGGGGTCCAGCCCCAGGGTGCATTTCTGATTTTCCATCCATTGGTGAAGGTTTCACATAAATATGGTTAGAGATGGACTCTGCTTCATATGGACGGGGAGCCTGCTCCAGAACAGGGGCATCCACTGAGACACATATCTGTATTGCAGACTTGTCTTGTTTATGTCACATGCAAAATGTAAATCCTTAGATCTAGTGGTGCTTATGCTATTCATTTTGTGAATTTGCAAGCGATCCATCAGAATTGGATCCAAAGATTCCTTGCATGCCAGCATAGATCCCCTGTCAGTAACCTGTAGGAGAACAGAGTAATAGTATAGTGATAGGGGTTTAAGGTAATCCATATAGGACAATGTGTTTATTCCCTGGATTATCTTGGTAAGAAACATTTGTGGACATTCCAGCTGCTGCATATATCTGGTCAGATACATGCCAAAAGGGGAATTATACTCAATAATGGGTCTGATAAGGTCAAGTAAAGTGGCACTATGACTGCTTTAGATCTGGATGCCATGCCCTTGCTTAGAAGGAAGATGACCTAAAATGATTTTCTTACTATCTTGGCCACATGTTGATTATGGGCTAGATTACTGTCTACATATGGTCCCAGATCCCTGACTACGGTATCAGCTCTTAGGGGTCATATTGATGATATAATTAGCCTAGGTGGCAGTTTTCCTAAAAATATATATAATGCATGTCTTGGCATTGAGTTTTTACTCCATGACTTTGGCATGAGTCATTTGTCTGTGTTAAGACCCTTTTGTAAGATTTTCATAAAGTAGATAATGTTTTATTTGATTTTTAGTATCAGAGACAAATTGATAGGCCGTTTTTTGGATTTACAGGTTGAGTTACCTAAGATGACTCATTTTTTTTTTGGAATTCCAAAAACCCAAAAGACAATTAGAGAAGGTAGTCCTCCATCTTTTAGACAGATCTTTGTAGCCAAATGGGAGAAAACTGAAACCATTTCTGTTTTTTTTGGGGGGGATTTTATTATGAACTCTTTGATCCAGAGTTCTAAGTTTGATTTAAAGGACTCTTGGGGACTATTTGATCTGTTATGTAAATATGATTTTATAGGTTGGGAAAAGCTGATGCTCACTTTAAATGTAGTTTACCTATATACAGGTATAGCACAGAAGGCTGGTATTGATTTCCTTACAAATATTTTTGTGTAAGTTCACCAAGTTTGATGGAGGTTTAATTAATACAATTTATATGCTCATAGACCTTGGGCAGGATTCATGAAGGCTTGCACGGAGTGTAAGAGACATGCAACACTCCATGCAAGCCTCACGATCCAGGAACAGCCCTAAACTCCGTGTAAGAGACCAGCTAAAACGTCTCTTACACGGACTGGGTGTGGACATGCTAAATACCTCACTTGCAGCCGAAAGGTATGCAAATGAGGTATATTAGCGATCCACGAAGCAGAAACCAGTCCGTGTAAGAGACGTTTTGCAGAAATGTACTCAATTGACAACTGAGTACGTTTCTGCAAATTCCACAACGGAGCCATGTCAGCTACAAAAAAGGGTGCATATGACTCAGGCATTATGCCAATGGCCAAATATGTGGCCATTGGCAAGATAACCCGATGCCAAAATAATAAAAATATAATTTTTTAACCCAAGCGCGCCCCTCGCAAAACGGCTGCGCTGTATAAAACAAAAAAAATGAAGTTATAAACCCACAAATGTGGGTTTCATGCAATACATGGAATGACAATGCAGGGACCAGCAGACCAAAAACAACATGGCCACCATGTAGTGGTTGCTAAGGGGGAAGCTGAGTCTAAGACATGTAACTAAGCATTAGTAGGCAATCTCATGTAAATGAGGGTTAGGATACTGAATCTCACAGTCACATAGCAAATGAGCACAGTCTGAGTAGTGTAAGAGATACATAAGGGGGAGGAATAGAGTAGGAGATAGGTGACATCACGGGGGAATGGTAGAAAGAAATGCAGTTCATTGGAGGCCATTGTAACATGACAGATGACAGACACAGATCATGGAAAGAGGTGTGCCACTAGATAAGTCATGGAAAGTCAAGAAATGGAAGGTGTACACTGTTACTTACATCAAAGTTTCTTGCTGGGCGTGCATGCACACGTGTGTGCATCATGAAGCACGAGTAGGGCAGTGTGCGCGCGTGTAAGGCAGACTCAGCATGTGGAAGCGTGTTGGGAGATGTTTAACACTGTTTGCGCTGGTGTGTGCGCGTGTATGGCAGGCTGAGTATGTTGGAGGCTGTTGGCAGACGTGTAACAGTGTTTGCGCAGGTGTATGCACGTTTTAACCCGAATAAGTAGATTCTGAACCGTGTAAGCACGTGTACGCGCGTGTAAGCCACTGTGAGCGTGTTTCTGATAGTATGCATGTTGCTCCCCCCTGAGGAAACAGAGAGGAAAAAGGAAGCAACAGAATTAATAGGAAGCTAGCAGGGATAACTGCTGAAGCTAGCAGGTGAAAACAATTAGAAGCAGGCAATTACACAGGCAGAATAGTAGCCCAGCCCAGCAGTTAAAACTCTGCAAACAGTAGTGCAGGATGTTTCCCTTAAGAGACACTGCAAGACAGGAGTAAGCTAATAGAAGTGAAAACTGAAAAAGCTGAACTCAGAGCAGAAATGTTAGGGGCTGCCATAGCTGTCATAATGAGACATAGGCGACTTGCTGAGGGTGGTGACAATGCAGATGGTGCCAGACAAACCACAGAGAGGAGATGGAGAAGAGTGTACAGGCCCAGGGTCAACTACCACGGGTTACATGAGCTATAGAGTGGACAGAGAGCTCCTGCAGCAAATTGTTGAGCTGTGCAGGCCACACCTCACACACAGAACCAACAGAGGGGAACCCATCCCAGTGGAAACCAAGGTATGTGTTGGCCTAAGAATACTAGCAACAGGTACCTTCCAGAGACCAACTGGTGATATGATGGGGATATCACAGGCATCAGCCTCCAGGGTACTGCACCAGTTCCTGGATGCCATCTCAGCACATGTCGGTGATCATGTATATTTCCCCAATGCCCGTGAGGTATTGGCCAGCAATATGTGTCTCTTCCAGCAAATAGCGGAATACCCTGAGGTAGTGGGTGCAATAGATTGCACGCACATATGCATCAAAGCACCAGCCGGTGAGCAGGGTAGGGCCTACATTAACCGCAAGGGCTTCCCCTCCATCAACTGCCAGGTCATGTGTCATGCCCAGGGCATAATAATTAATGTGTGTGGTGGCTGCCCTGGGAGTTACCACGATTCCCACATCTGGCATTTGACGCAGCTGTATCAGACATTTGCCAATGGGGACATCCCACACGGACACCTAGTGGGGGATGCAGGTTATGCACTGGAGCCTTGGCTGATGACACCCATCAGAAATGCACACACACTTGAACAGGAACGCCATAATGAGGCACACGCACAAACACGTAATGTAATACAGCGTGTGTTTGGGCTGCTCAAGTCACGATTCCGGTGTCTGGACACATCTGGTGGAGCCTTGCAGTACACACCAACTACATGTACCCAAATTGTCATGGTATGTGCTATGCTACATAATATGATCTTGTGAAAACAGCTGCAGCAGGACCAACATAGGGCCGGGACAAACAGCCCCACACCATTGCCAAGGCCATCACAGGTAGAGCGTGACTCGGAGGAGGAACAACCTGAGCCTGCCCCAGTAGGCAGAAGGAGGCGTGCCCAGTATGCCCTGGCCTTGGCAAAGAGGCAATGCATAGCACATACACTGGCTCAGTAGGAACCCTGGGAATGATACCCCCTCTGACTCACTCAAATAATAACATGGATGCCTAAAATGACATGACCTGCTCACAAACATGTACAGGGAAGTGTAATATGTGCATCTGACAGAGGCAGCCCTGCAGCACCACCTGAGGCATGAATGCCATGTGTTAAGTAATGTAACACCATGTACTATATGCACACATGAGCACCCTGACTAACATCCACCCTCACCAAGCATGAAGCCACAAAATGACGATGGGATGATCAAGTGCAATAACTAGCTGAAGTAATGCAGTTATTCAATGGGGAGCCAATGTGTTTCAGGCTGGGAAGACATGCGGAGCATGACATGATGCACCACCTGCTAGGGGTGGCATGCACCTATCATGCCATGCCCCATGGATACTGGCAAAGGCTGTCAGTACCCACAGCATGCCCTGAATAGGTAAGTCTCAAAACACAAACCAACCTTCATAGGTTCTACAAGGGATAGGAACCTAGATGTAATGCTACACAATGACAGATGTATAAACAGCAAGATGTGTGCAGTGTAAACGCACACAGTATGGAGAATGCAGATACCAGTCCTGTAATAGAGAACTGGGTCAAGGCTCACATCAGCACCCTAACACTACCAGGTCACACCTCAGACTGTGCTGTACAGCCGCAAAACATGGAACAAGCTACAAAAGGAGGGTGACTAGCAAGAAATGGAAAGGATAACCACACCCCCATGTTGGTAACACAACAAGAAGCAGCATGGATTAGCCATGTTCAAATACCAATGGCTAAAACCGCCTCCCAGTATATAGCCTGCTGCAGACTACTGTCCTAATACCAGGAACTGCACCTGGCCTATGTTGGAATACATGAATATATCAAGCCCCCCAAACCACATTATATTGCTTGACTGAAAATACCCAGACATACACTGGGAGCATTATACTAGCACCAACGCAGTAGGAGAAAAGTTCCCAGATTCCATAATCCAAAATGCCCAGGAACAACGTACCACTACCACAAGAGGGGTAAGCATACTGGATGTGATAATCAGCAACATGGGTACTGGATGGCAAGATGAGAAGTGTATCCCTCACTGGTAAGACCAGACCATAGAGTAATCACACTGGATATACACAGCCTGACCACAGTCCCTGGCCAGAAAACCACAGTGAAAAACATGTGTAAAGCATAGGTCGCACCCCTCCAAACTGATGTGGAATCCATGAACGGCCCTGTGCAAGTGCAGAATATGGGACACACCACAGAACATGTTATACAGGCATTCCATGAACACAGCCAGGAATGCTTGGAGTATGCAATCACAAATAACAACAAGACACAATGCCATACACGCAGGCATCTGGCATGCTGGACTCCAGCCATCACCTAACCATGCAAGAGAATGAGGAAGCTACCACATGATAGAGCAAACATAAAAAGGGAAGTAATCACTGACCAGTATTATGGCAATAGCATATGTGCACACATACAATCCACTAAGTCCAGCCACAACAAGTAGAATCTGTGAATCCAGAGGCAATGTGACACCAGTCCCAAGTACACAGACAACCACAACACCCCCCAATAAATACAAATATATGTGATAGATGCATCCATGTATCCAAACCAGAGGTTGAGCTCCACCAACTCAGTACTGTCAAAACTAGTCAGGAGGAGAAGGTAACCACATACACCACAAACCCAGTCCCACATAGACCTACCACAACTGTAAACCAAACACATAAACACAGACAAATATTCCCAGAGGCCTTAATTACAAACACACCACACCAACAGAAGCCTCCAAAGCAGATCACAAGCAACCACAACCTTCAAACATAGCACATGCAATGAATAGTACGCAGCTGATGTGCCAAACAGTCACAGGCCAGAAGGAGAAACAACATGCCTGATACAGTCGTAATAGGTGTCTGTATAGGCAGACACACTGCTGTCCCACTCACCAGACTGAACAAGGGAAAGGGTAGAGTAAGCTGCCTGTAGGCTGCCACAAAATGCCACATAACACAAGTACGCAGGTCACCCCAAAGCAAGCAGAAATATGATGCACTCAATATCCATGCTGGTGTGAATTACCTGAGATGTACCTCCCTGGTCAACATGAAAAGAGACATGGATGGTCCCTCTGAGTATGTACCCCAGGGCGGTATGACACTGGCTGTGTGCAGCATCCAACCCTCACCAAGAATGATGCCACAGTACAAACACAGAATGCTCATGCTTAACAGCTGGCACAGTTACAGCTGTCAGTCCAAGAGGGTTTAATGTCTGTCTGCTTGAGATGTCAAGCATGACAAGTCATGCTGCTGTTCCAGGGATGGCTTGCAGCTGTTACCCGTGTGTGTCTGGATACTGGATAAGGCCTTTGCTGCCTCCATAGAGCCGTATGTAGGCAAGGCCAAAAAGACTACCCACCACCCTAGAAAACATAAGTGGTAGGAAACATAAGGGTAATGCTGACCAATGCCAGATGTGTAAACTGCAATATGCATGCCCCTGAGGCACTTCCCATTATGGAGAACATCAATGTTTGTGCAGTGACAGAAGCCTGCTGCAAGCCTAGTGATAGCACACCAGCACTACTAGGTTATACCACATATCATGTGTTATGGCCCCAACACCTGCACCAAAACATCAAAGGAGGGGGAGTATCCATATGCAACACAGACACCCATATTGCCAGGTAACTGACAATGCACAAAGCAGCGGAGACCACCCATGTGCACATAACTGTAGTCAAAACTGCTGTACAGTCTGTAGCATGCGACAGACCACACTCTCACACACAAGAACTCCACCCAGACATCCGAAGACACTGTATAGTATGAATGTCCCACCAAATACCAGACAAGGTACACACAAATTACCACATAGGTGTCAAACCATTATGTATGCAAGGAGTAATCAGGGACCTAGGGACACAGGTCGTCATTAATATGTCATGTGACACCCACAATGCCAATGTGGCTATGAAGATTGTCGATATTGGACACCGTATCATGAAAGGATTCACATCAACATCAACAGAGGTCACTGTGCCGCTGTACTGTTCCCTTATCAGACCCATAATCTAGTACAATGACTCATATGGGATGTACCGTACGTGACACCTACAGCGGTTCGGAAGACCTCATAGTTACCCCACCAACAGGATAAAGGGTGGGAAATATATGTCATATGCTGCCTGGCTGTAGACACCCCAGCTGACTGCAGTCACACACTGCCTACACAGAGGCATTGTATGTCTGTTGTACAAGGCCATGTCCAAGACAGGAGTAATGGACATGCTCCACCACAGGAAATCAAAGCCATTGGAGCTGTGAGAGTCACATATCTCAGCCTCAACACATAATGAAATAAGATGTGCTGGAGGGACAGATACATAACCCAGATGCTCCCCACACCCAGAAACAGGATCCCAATCCATGGTAGGCAGAGCCCCTCACTGACACCCCTCAACAGGAATATTGCCAAGTAGATGGATGACCGTACATGTATACTGGGGGTCCTCACTGTGTCACGACCAGACAGAGGCACAGTGAAGAACTTCATAAATGGCCATAATTGATCATAGCAAGGGGTGTCGAAAGACACATACACTCTGGCTAGGCTTACTAATGGCCTAGGGTGTATAGCCTAGTATGAACCCATGAACCTATGAAGATACAAAACGTACAGGACACTAAGGATAATCACAAGGGTTACCCAACTGATGGGAGGAACTATGTTGGGCATCCACAGATATGCTCCGAATCACACAGATATTACAAACAACATACCAAACACACACACATATTGCTAACATACAACCTGTCAGGTGCAGTGCAAACACCCCTCCCCCGAGTGCAAAATACCTATCCCAGCAGACTGATGGTCCCCTGACATTGCAGATGCTGAGGTAACAGCCATCATCTGCAAAGCAGAACACACAGCAGCAAAGGTATGTGATGGTGTCTTGTGCTGAGGCCAACATGGACTCCAAGAATAATGGAATGCCAAATCACACCACTGCCCAATGTCAGCCTTACCACAGGATATGTACCCAAAGAGCAGTGTACAACAACAGTGGTCCATCACAACAAAGGTGTTGCCTGAATGGATACTCCAAACTACCACCCCAGGATCCTGACAAGCTTGTTCTGCACAGCTACGGAAAGGAGCAGTATGGACCACAGACAGAAGACTATTGTGGACCTACTGATACTGGACCCTACACAGTGTGGCTGTCGTAACTGCAGAACCTGCCCCTAAACATGTCTGACCCATTTGAAGCAGTCATTAAGGTCATTGATGAGGGCAATGTGGTCCACACAGCGTAGCTGGACCATGCACATGCTTCTAGACAATACCGTACGAGTTCAGTATGGATATGTTCTCCAGCTTAAATATATACCCCTATGTCAGTAGAGGGGTTGCAAACCAGACCAAGGACAGAACTGACATGGTCAGACATGCCGCATCCATGTCAGACTACAAAGCGGATATGAGTGGCATCCCACAAGGCCTGGTCTTGGCCCCCCACCCCCGTTCTGTATATATGTCCCATAGGTATAGGACAACATGGAAGGACTGTGACTGAACATGTATGCAGAGGAGTACAAACAGCCCACCATATCTGACCCGCAGCTGACAGAAGCAACCCACAAAAGGGCCACCTACAAACAGATAACTGTAGCCATAGCCATGTCAGCAAGCTAATTGCAGAACTGTGTATAGACAACCACCGTGGATATACAGTAAGTGCCCACAAATTACCACACAGGTGTTAACCCATGAGGTATCCTAACATGTAATGTGAGACCTGGGTACAAAAGGTGATAAATATCCTGCACTGGACAAACATGTGGCTGTAGTGTTCGCAGAAATATGTACCATATACCCACCCAAACATGAAGGTTGGCAGATGTAGATAAGGGCAACTCACTGTGGCTCTGCAGTCATCCTCCATCAGCGTCACAACTGACTACAATAGCCCCTGTGGAATATACCGCAGCAGACACCTCCATCAACTGTAAAGTCCACAACAGTACCCCATCAGGGGTAGCAAAGAGCATGAACAGATGCCATGTGTTGCCTGAGTAAACAAACTGCAGCCCCACACACCGCCATCCTTCCCAGCTACAGGAAAGCTGAGCCTGATGTATGAAGCCATGTCCAACCTGGAATGAATGAACATGTTGCACCTTGTACAATCTGAATGGCAGTGAGCTATGCACATGAGAGACCTGAACCCCAGCACTGACATACATAGGACAAGCTGTACAGAAAGATCCATAACACAGAAGGCACCGCAACTCTTCAGTAAACTCCTGGTACAGGTCAGCCAGAGAGTCACATATCGACACCCCTCAAGAGGAATCCTGATGAGTGGATGGGAGATGGTAGGCTAACCCTGGGTATCACTGTTATGTCAGAGGTAGACGGAGGCACAGTATACTAACCATGACATATGTCATGGCAAACTCCAGTTACAATGTGTGTCGAAGGACAAACACACCCTGTGACTAGCATCAGAAATGGCCTAGGGAACATCACTAGTGTTTGCCAATGTCCACCCATGTTGTGGAATACACTAGCAATGTTGGACGAGCCTGGTGTAGGTAGTCCATATCTGAACATATTGCAACATGGTCATATGTGCACAACTGGCCCCTACACAGTCTGTTGTGCTCACTATGAAGATGTCAAGCAGTCATAAGACTAAAGCCCAGGATACTGTCCACCACAGTGAAAGTACTGAACCAGTACACTATACGGTACTACAGTGTTAGGTCATTATGAAAGTATGTTGAGAACTGTCTGCAAAGTATCCCATGCAATCCCTGCAGGCACAGTATAATCCCTGTTGTGGCAGAAACGAAGCAGTTGGCCAGTTAGTACACAACATGACACCCAACACACAACCATAAACGTGAGATATTGTTGAAGTTCACACACACCCAAATATGTGGTGGACTTCAGAGTGCAACATATGGAAAGCTCACACTGGGCATGCTCGCACACTTTGATAAATGAGGCATATGTCAGACAACATGCCATGGAAAGGCTGAACTGGGCATGCTCACACACTTAGGCCATATCTCCATTTAGCAGTTGGCCACACATATCTGGTATTTGTACATGTCAGTCCAGGAACCAACCACAACACAGCAATCAGCCCAGTGCACACAGTAAATGACTACAGAGACATAAGTGATATAGTGGATTGCCGTCATATGCAAACATCTTCCACAGATACACAAGTTGGTCATAGGAACAGGGAATGCTATGGCAATAAAGACCTGCAAACAGTAGAACAGCACAACAAATATTGTGCATCCGACAATTGAACATATGGGTGTAGAGGTCAATACTAGGCTTGTTGCCCTAGGGAATGACAGCTCAGCCAGAGTGTGCTTGGCATCTGCATCCCCAGGATAGTAAGCTACTGTGCCACTGTAAAGTAGGTCACAGAAGGCAACATGTGAGGCTAGTGAGCTGTGCCTCTGTCAAGCAGGGGCACCGTGGATGTCCCAGGGATTGATTGTGCTAAGCCACAGCCATGTTGTCGGTGTGTGCTGTGAGAGGGTTGTTGAGGATCTCTAACAGTAGGTGTCCATCAATAACAGACTGAGGGGAGCCCTATCTGCATTCTCTGGATGATTCCACTGTCAACACTGTATTGTAATGAGTATGTGTGAATGAAGTGCCGTGCCGGAACTGTTCACAGATGTCCTCCCTCTGTGGGCTACAGCTCTGCAATGTATTAGGTCACTCTGTCTATTGTACGGCGCATATATGGCTGGTGTACAGCTGACAGGTGTCTTGTTGTGGAGCAGTCATGCGTATATGTGGGATAGCATGACCAATGCAAACCGTACACATGCTCATAGAATGCAATTGTCAAGGATTATGCTGAGTGGCCAGTATAGTCCTCCTGCATGGGTCCTCTGAAGTCGTCCACCCCAGTCTACACAAGTGTAGAGTCTGCTTGTGCTAAATACAGTTTGTGTGCAGTGACAACCTTGCCTGGGGTGGAGATGGGATATGGATGTCCAGGGAAAGGTGGGTATGGTCAGATATCAACAATGGTGGTCTACCTCTGGTGTGGAACAGTGAGTACCCACGTTACAGATGGACAGGTGCAATATGTATTCCCCCATGTGGCTGTGGTGTGTGGTTCTGCCATAGCACATGGACCCACAAATTGTAGTGGCTGTAGGGTAAAGTGGTAGAGGCCTGAGTAGTTCTCACACACAATATGCCTGTACCTGATGTTAACAACTGGAATGGTGTATGTGAACACCTGCATATCCTGGCACTGTTCCCAGGGAAGCTAAGTGTGTGTCCTGGATGTGGGTGTGGTGTTCTGGACTGGTTGTGTTGTGTGTTACAGGTCCTGTGGTCACAAAGCATGGTATAGAACATAACCTGCCAGTGCGATGTGCATATCGGACCTTGACGTAAGTGGCTGCAAATGCATATATATGCTATCCCCCACCTGAAGGTAGTACTACATGTACATACCTCTGTAGAAATAAAGATGTCAGCACCCTATAAATACTGCAGGTGCAGAACAGTTGCCCAGTAATTCGGATAGTGCGCTTTGCTAATGCGTAGCCCTCAAGTGTCATAATATAGTTAGGTAGGGGTTTGAATCCTGCAAATACTCACTGTGTGTTTGTCCGTTTGGGTGGGTGAGTGAGGGTTGTGAGAGGGAAATGTCCCTTTTGACAACTAGGAAAACACACTACAGGATGCACATTCCCCCACTGATGATGTCAGCACCCTATAAGTACAGCAGGAGAAGGGAAACCTCCCAGTAATGCGAATAGCTCGCTCCGCTAATGCATCCATCTCGAGTGTCATAACATAGTTAGGTAGGGGTTAGAATCTTGTACATGCTCAGTGTGTGTGGAGGGGGTACGTGTGTGTTCAAGACTGTTTGAAACAAGTATCCCTTTTGCCAACTAGGAGAATACAGTACAGGATGCACATTCCCCTTTCTAAACACTGATGATGTCAGCACCCTATAAGTACAGCAGGAGAAGGGAAGCTTCCCAGTAATGCGAATAGCGCGCTCCACTAATGCGTCCGTCTCGAGTGTCATAACATAGTTAGGTAGTGGTTTGAATCCTGCAAATGGCAAGTGTGTGTGTTTGGATGAGGGGGGTTAGTGTGTGTGCAATTTTGTGTGAGGGAAATGTCCCTTTTGGCAACTGGGAGAACACACTACAGGATGCACATTCCCCTTTCTAAACACAGATGATGTCAGCACCCTATAAGTACAGCAGGAGAAGGGAAGCCTCTCAGTAATGCAAATAGCGCGCTCTGCTAAAGCATCCGTCTCAAGTGTCCTAACATAGTTAAGTAGTGGTTTGAATCCTGCAAATGGCAAGTGTGCGTGTTTGGATGAGAGGGGTTAGTGCGTGTGAGGGAAATGTCCCTTTTGGCAACTGGGAGAACACACTACAGGATGCACATTCCCCTTTCTAAACACAGATGATGTCAGCACCCTATAAGTACAGCAGGAGAAAGGAAGCCTCCCAGCAATGCGAATAGCACGGTCTGCTAATGTGTCCATCTCGAATGTCATAACATCGTTAGATAGTCGTTTGAATCCTGCAAGTGTGTGTGTTTGGATGAGGGAGGTTAGTGTGTGTGAACTTTTGTGTGAGGGAAATGTCCCTTTTGGCAACTGGGAGAACACACTACAGGATGCACATCCCCCTTTCTAAACACAGATGATGTCAGCACCCGATAAGTACAGCAGGAGAAGGGAAGCCTCCCAGTAATGCGAATAGCGTGCTCTGCTAATGCGTCCATCTCGAGTGTCATAACATAGTTAGGTAGTGGTTTGAATTCTGCAAGTGTGTGTGTTTGGATGAGGGGGGTTAGTGTGTGTACAATTTTGTGTGAGGGAAATGTGCCTTTTGGCAACTGGGAGAACACACTACAGGATGCACATTCCCCTTTCTAAACACTAATGATGTCAGCACCCTATAAGTACAGCAGGAGAAGGGAAGCCTCCCAGTAATGCGAATAGCGCACTCTGCTAATGCGTCTCTCCCGAGTGTCATGATATAGTTAGGTAGGAGTTTAAAATCTGTAAATGGCATGTGTGTGTGTTTGGATGTGGTGATTCTGTGTGTGTGCAATTCTGTATGAAAAACATGTTCTTTTTTGAAATCAGGGTATCACACTACATGATGCACATTACCCTTTCCAAACAGAGATGATGACAGCACCCTATACATACAGCTTGAGAAGAGACATCTGTGAGTACTCAGAATAGCGCAACCTGATACAGCGTCACTCTCAAGTGCCATAACATATTTAGGTAGGGGTTTGAAACCTGCAAGTAAGTGTGTGTTTGGATGTGGGGAGTTTGTGTGTGTGCATTTCTGTATAAAAAACATGTTAGTTTTGGCGATCACACTACCTGATGCACATTACCCTTTCAAAATACTGATGTTGTCGGGGGTTTGAAACCTGCAAGTGGCAAGTGTGTGTGTGTTTGGATGTGGGGAGTTTGTTTGTGTGCATTTCCGTATGAAAAACATGTTAGTTTTGGCAATCAGGAGATCACACTACCTGATGCACATTACCCTTTCAAAATACTGATGTTGTCAGCACCCTATAAGTACAGCCAGAGAAGGAGAACTATCTAGTAATCTGAATAGTGCGCTTTGCTAATGCGTCTCTCTCACGTGTCGTGACTTAGTTAGGTAGGAGAATGAATCCTGCAAATGGCAAGTGTGTGTGTGGGGGTAGTAGGGTGTGTGTAAATGCAAGTGTGAGAGAACAGATCCTTTTGGCAAATACTACAATACACCAGATGCTGCATATTCCCCCAGTAAACACAGGGGATGTCACCACACTATCAGCACAGCCAAACAGGGCTAGTTGGCTAGTAATGCTAATAGTGCGCTCTGCTACTGTGTCTATTACCATTGTCAGAGTACAGATAGGTATGTTTTGGTAACCCACAACTGCCACGTGTGTTTGTGTCACACAGTATGACCTTGTGTGGGTCTTTGTACATAACAATGCATGCCATTGCCTAAACCAGCAATGGCATTGCAGACATGATGTATGTGTGTGACACATACACATAAATACCTGTGACCTGCAGTAGTTACCATGTCTGACACATGCCTCAAGTGGATAAATGGTATTTGCAATGTATACCAATATGACTGTGTGTTGCTGTGCAGGGTCCGCACGTGGTATGTGTCTATACAGTGTGGGTGTATATGGTAAAATACCTACAGCAGGGGATACACATCTGGTCTGGGCCATATAGTGTACATGTAGTCGATGTACAGGTGCTGCATGTTCCCACCTGTTGTGGTAGTGGTAACATGTCATTCCACTGCAATTCAGTGACCACATGCTGTGAACCCTTCAACTAGTGTGTTGTAGCTACAGTAATGCTCACGCACAATGTTTGGCTGGATGCAGTCCAGCCATATAAACACAGTTCTTGAGACTGTCATATTGCCAGTGCTGTTATGGAGGATAGGTGATCTTCCTGTGTATGGGAGGGTTGTGTGTGCCAGGCTATGAACCAGATGGCAGTCTGACACACTGTTAGCTGCACATGATTAGGCCCTGATGCTTTGTGCTGTGCCAACAACCTGGAGGTGTGTGTATCTGTGGTACCTTGGGATACCTCCCCCCTGTCCATGTGTGTTACATGTGTAGGGGACAGCAGGCATGGTATGGGTCATAACCTGTCAGTGATGGGTAACACCTGTGAGCCATGAATCAGGAATCTGGTACTGCACAGACATTGCAGTTCACCATGCTGAGGACAGTGTCCGGTGCATGCATCTTCCAGTGTACACTGCTGTTGTTGTGTAGCAGCACTGTTAGTGTCCTAACCTGTGTGATACCCACGGAGGTGGCTATGTAAACCATGTCCTGCAGCATAAGGCAGTATGTGTGCACTAAGGAGCTTTGCCATTATACATCGGGCCATGGGTGTCACGTGCAAGATGACCCTTGCACATCATTGTGGCTTCCCTAGCATGTAAGCACACGTTGACAGCCAGCGGATACTCTATGAATGACAGTGGAGACTGAGCATAATGTAGACATACAACACCCTTCCCACATATAGTGGTAGCATACCTGGTGAGGTTATGTTGGCAACCAAGATCAGGCTCATACTTGCCTGTGCCCTATGCTGAGAGATCCATTCTATGTTCCCTATCATGTAGTCCAGGGAGGTATGTCTCAGGTCAGCCATATTGGCATGGTCAATGAATGAGTCATATGTGTCCATGCCTCTGACTGACCTGTATGCATGTGTTCTGTGGTGGACCATAGTGCTCCTGAGGCATATCACTGTGACCTTCACCAGATGCAGCCTGTTGAGCGGGACCCCAGTGCAGCACCCAAGACAGGTACCTGACACATCTGTAGCAGGTGTGTTGTGTAGCCCTACAGGCTGTGAGTGTGTGGCACAAGGGATGTGTGCGCCATGTGTGGCATGTGCTCTGTTCTGACGGAACATATGCCTGTGTATGAGCTGCGGAGGTGTGTGATGCTCAGGCAGGATGCTATTCTGAGTCCCCACGTATGCCCCAGTGTGTTCAGCATGCTGTCAGTGCGTGTCAATGTCTGACTTGTATTGTAGTCACTGTAATATATGTTATTTATTTATCCTACATTTGTTGACCGGGATAGTCCGACTGGATGCATGTCCATTTCCAGGGGAGGCCCGGGGAGAAAAGCTACAAGGGTAAGCAGATACAGCATTACATAACACCAGCATTACATATTACAAACAGATTATTTACAGAGATTACATAAGTAAGCAAGTTAAACATGTTCCACAGGTTAATGTTAGTAGTGAGCACAGGTCAGGATTAAATTAAATTACACAGTAAACTGGTTAACAGATTTTACACATTCGAGTTAGCCAGGCTTGATACATTGACATAGCCAGTTAAGTGACAAATGTTGTTTGAGTCTAGTGTTAAATTGACCTAAGGTGGAAAGTAAGGTAATATCATCTGGAAGTGAGTTCCAGGATCTACTTACAAAGTTTGCAAAGAGAGAATCACCGGCTGAGTTATTAAATTTGCTAGTCTGAATTAGTAGTTTGTTAGAGGATCGAAGTGGTCTAGGATTGTTATAGGGGGTGATAATATTTGAAGTGCAGGAGTATTGTCTAGATTATAGAGGATTTTATAGGCCATAATCAGTTGGTTATACTGTATTAGGCTGGGTATTTCAAGCCAACCAAGCTGATTTAGATTGATGCAATGATGTGTCCTAAAAGGCAGCCCAGTGGCAAACCTGGCAATGTGGTTGTAGCACATTGAGTGTTTGTTAAGGACAGTCTTGTTCATATTTGAGAGTACAGGGGATGCATACAGAAGTGTTGAAAGAAGGTGTGAGCAAGCTATGGCACCTTTAGCTGGAGGGGTTAGGAAGGCTTTTATTCTGTAAAGTGACCCTAGTTTTTTATTGATGGCTTTGATAATTTGGTTAACATGTAGATCACATTTGAGATTATTGTCTATGATGACACCTAATAGTTTAGTAGATGGGTCAGGGGAGATTATTGTGCCATCAGTTGATGTTATGGTAAAGGTGAAAGCGGTAGACCTACATGTTGGTGAAATAACAGCAGTTTAGTTTATTTGGGATTTAGGATCAGACAATGTTCAGAAAGCCAGTTTTCTATTGTATTAAAGGTGGTCTGGGTAGCTGACCATAACTCTACTGGAGATGTGGCTGAGCAGATCAGAGTAGAGTCTTCAGCATATTGGATACAGCTGACTTTTGGGATGACAGTATAAAGGTCGTTAATGAAGATGGAGAACAGCAAGGGCCCTAGTATAGAGCCTTGTGGTACTCTGAGGGTGTTAGGTAGAAGGTTAGAGAGTGTTTGTTCTGCCAGAGGCCAGCCTGCTGTCAACCATGCAGGTAGGATTGAAACCATTGGAAGGCTCCAGTATCTAGACAGAATGTTTGCAGGGTGTGGATTACAAGTTGGTGATCAACCATATCGTATGCCTTGGAAAAATCCAAAAAGAGGGCTGAGGATATATAATTAGTGTTGCAAGTATGGTTTATGGTGTTAGTAAAGGCTAGGAGGCCTGAAGTAGTGCTGTAATGAGGATGGAAGCCATGCTGAGTGTCTGCCATAAGGCGATTTTGGATTAGGTGGTGCATGAATTGTCTATGAATAAAGTTTCCATAATCTTTGCAAGTGGAGAGAGTATAGCTATTGGCCTATAATTGGAGAATTCAGTAGAGCTGCCTCCTTTGTGAAGTGGGATTACATAGGATATTTTCCAGATGGTGGGAAATTTAGATTCTACCATGGTTCGTTTGATTAGTTTTGAGACGGTGTAAGCAATAGCATCATCTGATTTTGATAGGTACTCGGCAGGGAGTTGATCAGCAGAAAGTGTAGTGGGTTTCACTGTTTCAATCAAGGTACGGAGAAGTGAAGTGGTGACTGGTTGGCAGCTGAACGCAAGTAGGTTTCTAGGGGTGCTACTTTCAGGACCAGGGGAGCTAGGAGGTAGATGGCTAGCTAGGGCTTGAAATGTCTCAGTAAAGAATTGGTCAAAACTATCAGAAACATCTTCAGGGGTTTTATCAATAGTAGCAGCAGGGATTGGGGTTGAAGTTTGTCCAGGATGTAGTATATATGACATGCCACCTGACAGGGTATGGCATTACTGGGTTCAGAGAGCCCAGTCCCCACATTGGCTGTGTGGTGGCATCCCACACATGTGTTGTACATTCCTGGCCAAGGGTGATGGCTGACTGCATACATGTGGCAGCTGTGACATTGCCACATGACTCACATAAACCACAACTGGATCATAGAGTTGATTCACAGGTTACCTTTGCACATGCTACCCTAGTAGTGTGATTGCCATGGTGAGTACCAACACATAGGGCCAATGGGGAACAACATACTGAAGGTGTGTATGTGTGGGTGTACTGCTACTGTTTCATAGCACTGGCATATATGACTGCACACATGGGTAAATGCCAGGTAAAACATGTGCAATGTGTCACAGGCAACGTACATGCGTACAGGACAGACAATGACGTTCTGTCATGTGTAAAGTTGACATACGTATCGTACGCTACGCAGATGTCACTAGGAGTCTACAGAAGCACTGTAACTCTGCATTGCAGGTGTAAGCAGTGTTCCAGGGAACCCCAAGCGAACATGCATGCAAACAAAGCTACAGTAAACAGGGCTGGAAGTAGTGCATTGTACAACAAAGAAGAGGTAACAATAACAGTAAGTAACAATGCAAATATGTAGGCACTATCAACATGTACCCAGGAATACACAGTGCAGATGCCCATGGTAGAACTGATATTATGTCATAGTTATTTGTGATTTGGATTACATTGGTACTGCACACATATCTACATGCAAACATCCACATTGCATAGTCGTTGTGGGCAACTTGACACCATTACTGTACATGTCCACCATTGCATATCACTACTTGCATTAGCTTTCCCCCTGTGCTACCCATGTATGCGGCCATCTGTTGACAACCTTACCACCGGCATGCAAATATGTGCAGCTGTTACACTTTGGTATGTACTATGGGTGCAGATAACAATTCAGGACATTCATACAGTTACTGCAGCAGGCATGCTGGGATATACACACAGTCATAGCAGCACACTGTACTATTACCAACATGATACTACTAATATACTTCTATGTAGTCACCCTGTGCATCAGCAACGTGTTTACCTGTTCCCGCAATGATGTTGGAGATTGCAGGAGGTGGCACAGTGTCATCATATGCACAGGGTGTGGATTAGGTATGCCTGAGTCAGCCACTGATACCACCAATTGACATGTGTGTGTATGTGTGTTGGTGAGGGGCAGCAGTACAGGGTGGGGCAGTGTTGGTGCAGTGTGTGCATGTATGTGGTTGCCCTAGGTGTCAACATTTTGCATGTGTGTATGCATGCACACAGTTCCACCTCATGGCTGCCATATACAGGGGTTTGTGGACAGCCACAGACTGCACCTGGCAGGTCATACAGATCAGTGTCTGTGAGCACGGACACGGTACCTGTGCCTGGCAGGGGTGCTATGGACCATATCCACTACTAAGCCAGACTGGGTACTGTCATCAGAAGCGGGAGTGTGTTGACTGGACACAGGTCCCTGTTGGGACTGTCCAGAGCCACGTGCACGTGGTCTCCTGGGGCGTTCCGATGACAGCACAGACCCAGCATTGCTGGGGCTGCTGCTGGCACTATGGGGGCGTGCGCGAGCTTGTTGTCGTCCACGCCGACTGTCAGCTGCTGCTGTTGCCGGCATACGGCCACGTCGACGCCACAAACGCCCACCATTGCCCTGGCTCATGGACATTTGGTTGTGGTACTGCTGTAATATGTCCCCACAACATCTGTCTATGACATCGGTGAAATTACGGATAGCATCCGCAATGTTACGCATACTGTCTGTCATGGCTGTGCCACATGCTCTCAGCTCCCTCAGACCCTGTCTGGTGTACCTTTCCATATGCGACTGTGCCTGCATAACAGCCCGAAACATAGCTCAGGTTGACAGACCTCTTTGGGCACGTCAGCCAGAGGCAGTACGCCCACGGATGCTCCCACGAGAACCCATGGGCAACTGTCTGTGTGGTACCATCGGAGGACCCTGCCCTTGGCTGTTGTGTGGGGACGCATGTGCCACAGGTACAACATTACCCTGGTCTATGCCCACTGTATCCTGTCCATCACCTAGGGACAATGTTGAGAAAGGATGTACTGGCAGAATGACTGTGCGCAATGATGGGGTTGACAGCTGTGTACTGTCAATTGGCTGACCAATTAGCGGACCCTGACACACCTTCCTGTACCATTACACAAATATCATCATTACTAGTACCCGTGGCACAAGATTCAGGTTCCCTGCTGCAGGTCACCAGAGCAGCACCAGAACCTGTGGGAGGAAGACAGGAAACACAGTTTACAGTTTCCATACATTGTTACCAGTGATGCACTTCTGCACCACATGCACACATGCACACATGGACACATGCACACATGCACACATGGACACAGGCACACATACAGACATGCACACGTGGACACATGCACACAGGCACACATGCTCACAGGCACACATGCACACATGCACACATGCAGACATGCACATGTGGACACATGCACACATGCACACGTGGACACATGCACACATGCACACATGCACACATGTACACGTGGTCACATGCACACATGGACACATGCACACATGCACATGTGGTCATGTGTACACATGCACACATGCACACATGCACACATGCACACGTGGACACAGGCACACATGCACACAAGCACACATGCACATGTGGGCACAGGCACACATGCACACATGCACATGTGGACACAGGCACACCTGCACACATGCACACATGGGCACAGGAACACCTGCACACATGCACACATGCACACCCTGCAGTATACACACAGAGCACTACTGAGTTACACTACTGTTACTAGCATTATCAGGACTATTATATGTTATGTTAAACACACTCACCAGCATGGATGGCCTGCCTTGCTGTAACCCCAGAGGGACCTGCAGAAATGATGAGATTAATGTCAGTGGGCACAACTGTGCCATTGATATTGCATATGATACAGTGTACAGAACAGTCAAGTGTACATATGGCATATTACCTGCACGCTCCATGTCGTGCTGCTGTGTGGAACCAGCCTCCATTATAATGCAGGTGTACTGCTGTTGCTGTTCCGGGGCTGGAGATACAACACTTAGGAGTAGCCCCTCCAGTCTGGTGAGGGGGGGATGTGTGGCCACCCCACCTCCTGTGGCAACCTATTGCCTGTGGATATCTGATGCACGCTGACGGACACTTCGGATTAAATCACTGCAGTGATGTCGTACCTGCTCATATGTCCTGTTATGAGTGCCAATATCATTTACCCTACGGACAAGGTGTTGCCACAGTGCAGCCCTCTCCTGCTGATTCTGACTGGTGCGGGAAAACAGGATGTCATACTCCCGCACCAGGCTCTGGTGGATCTCCTCGTCTTCCGCTACAGAGTAGGCGGGATTACGCTGACGCGCCATCTCCCTGGAAGAGAACACAAACAGGATATCAGCAGACTATGTCAGCAATATATGGCACACATACTATACATGATACTCATGTGTAGTGATATACTACTACTCCCATATGTTGCATGTGTGTGTCGTGGTGGATACACAGGTACATGGCCAGATATCAGTGCTCAGCCAACACCTGTGCAACAATACCTGCCACATTCCACACAACATAGTAGCATGCCCCATCGGTCAGCTCACACTGACAGGTCCAATGCACAACCTCACTCTGGGGGTTCATCCCAAGGTACTGTATGTGGGACGCCATCCACTACTGTGATGTGGACAGAAGTTACTCGGCCTGGATATACATATCCCACCACCACCACCAGCACAGTAGACTACTTTGATATGCATGTGATTAGACAGTTATTCACTTGCTGGGACTGATATGGTATCCATGCAACACACTGGGCCAGGGGAAGCCACAACCCACACTGCTGTCCCCTTTGCAAATGCTTACCACGGACATGCCACAGATTGCATGGAACTTACACACACATTTCTAATCCAGACCCTATGCACAAAGGTTAGGCATCCTGTCCGGTGGACCCCAGACAGAGGCAGATTGTATAACAATAGCAGGAGGCTACTGCAGAACAGAGAACATTCACATTAAGGGAAGAAATCTGTGGTCAGGACTGGAACTATGCTACGGTCCATCATAACAACGGCCACGGCCTACTCTGGGAGGGAAATGGCCATAAACACTATGGATGACCACAAGGCCTTCTTCAGTTATGTTACACATATGGACCACATGCCTCAGATATGCTCTGTGTTAATACACACCTACTTAACATTCACCAAACACACGGATATTGGCAACAGTCTTGCAGACAGGTTCGGTGCACGTATCCCCCCTCCTTCTCCCCCACCAGTTGAAATATTTATCACAGCTGTATATAACCTCCCTATCATCTCACATGTCCAGGTGAGGGCCGCCCTCAGCAGAGCAGAACACACAGCATCACTGTGACCTCATGGTATCCCTGGATGTGTGCTACCTGCACTCCGAGGGTACATACAACCGCATATAACACTGATAATTTATCTTGGCCGTACTACAGGATATGTACCTGGACAGTGGCATACAGTGACAGTGGTCCCACACCACTAAGGAGGCACCTTGACTGACCCTGGGAACTACCACATCATATGCATAACCGGCCTGGTCTGCTAAGCTATGGAATTATGCAGTATGGGATGCATATGCAGTGATATCGGGTACCTGCAGACACTTGTTCCCAGCCAGTGTGCCTTTGTGATGGGCTGATCCTGCCTTTTGAACCTGGCTGACCTTTCAAAGCAGTCACTACAGCCATTGCTGAGGGCAACGCACAGACAACTGCTGCCAGGATCATGGCCTAACACTGATTGACATGTAATGTATAGTCATCCCCTTTTGGTGGAACTACGTACACACAACATATCACATGGACATACCTATAGATACAGACCTATGACACATTTGGAGGGTTCACAGTATGCACACTATTAACCTGCTACTTTGCATTACCTGTGTTTGTCGCAGCTGGTTGCATTACAACTGCTTCTGCTTGCTGCTGCTACTGTCACTGCTGACAGCTTAGGGTCACAGAGTCACAGTGTATAATTTTTTTTTTTTGTTCGCTCTCTCTCTCTCTCTCTCTCTCTCTCTCTCCCTCTGTCTGCTTCCAGACAGTGCAATGAATGTATTGCATGTGTGGAGTGTTAGTACTGGATGCTTTTGTAGGTATCTGCATAGGTCCATGTGATGGCCTCTGCACCAATTGTAAGCCAGCATTTGCTAATTGCATACAGCCAGTTGTGTACTGATTGCAGTTCTCACTGTGATTTCAGGTCAGTGCTATAAAAGGGTATGTGGGATAGGCGTTGCCCTTTAAGATTGTAAGGGCGGGGACCATGCTGGTATGCTGTGGACAGTGTTCTGTGAGTGTAAAGGTTAGTATCTCTCTCATGATTCAGGCTGTGTTGTAGATTCACATTTCTCCATTCCTCTCTCATGTTCCCTGTAGTAAGTGTGTATGCACAATGACTCCTACAACTATATATAGATATATATTTATATATATATATATATATATATATATATGTACATATACATACATTTATATATGTACTTTAACTGACATTATTACCTACAAGCTACCAACTAGCATGGCTGTTTGTGTTCACACACTACTATTATGGGAATTCAGTAGTTTTGACAGTAATTCTACAAGACATGCTTTGGGTACTACACATCCTATATTCCCTTTACATTCATCCCTACTATTACATGTTATATTTATTTTAGCACAATGTTCTTGTATAAGAGTCATGGCTTAGTGGTAGGTCATACAGACTAGTATTTCCAAGGTCCTGGGTTTGGCAATGACGGTGGGATTTTATTTTGCTTTTGAACTGAGTGCAGGACCTGTCAATCAAAGTGACTAAGGCACTTTTAAGCAGTTGTAACCGGGTTATCGCTGGTTTGTGCGGAGCTCACGCAGGCGCACTGGCGTTTAGCTCCGCGCACACATGCGCACTCCCGCTTACAACCACTTAACAGTGCTTACTATGGTGCACACCTGCGCTATTTTCTTTGAGAGAAATGAAAATGGGGAGACAGGAAAGTGGTGAAAAAGGGGTCACAAAGAGGGTAGGACAGTAGGGAAACAAGCTTGGAATTTGCAGGAGGGATGTAGGTAAGGCCCATAGCTGCCCATTTCTTCATCAGCAACAGCTGTGCATATGTATGTAATTTGGTGTGACATTTGAAACCTTCCACCCCTGAAAGAGGTGTCAGGACAACAATAATACTTGTTGTACAGCCAATTGTAATTGATAGATTCCATGTCCAGCAGACATGTGTGCGGAATGGGCAGCTATGTATGGGGCGTAATTTTTTTGTGGGTACAGAGTGCCCTTTATTTATTTATTTTTTTCAGGTGAGAGTGGTATGTCAGGTGAAGGAAGTCGGTACAGCTGGGGAGGTAGGTTGGGTAGGTAAACACACAAGACAAACAAGACGCATACAGGGGCAGTGTATGACACGTGTGGGGGGGGTTACACAATTGACGGGGATGGAGGTTTGGATATCCAGAGCCCATGATCCCACAGATGGCAACAGTGGAACTGATATCCCCACCCATAGGCAGTTGACACTGTTCCTTCACTGCCCAGGATGGGGCTGTGCTGGGGGCTGTGTAGGCCGGGCAACAGGCATGCCCGTTAGTTGTGCTACCTGTGCCTCAAGCTGGCGTAGGGGCTCGAGAACAATGTCCCGAATCTCCCTACGCACCACAGTCCAGACGTTACTGAGGGTGAGTGGTGGTTCTCCTCCGGCCACACTTGCAGAGGGGGGCGAGCCCCATCCCCTGCAGCGCTTCCACCCGCAGGTGGCACAGGGCCACCGGAGGAGGGTCCAAACCCGGCACTAGTGTCAGGTGCACTCGCCAGCTGAGGTGGGAGAGGTGGGTCCGCTGGAACCCACCTTCCCTGTCGTCCTATGTTTTGCATTATGTCATGACAGTTTTGGTTAGTGACATATAATACCATTCACAATTAGTTGTAACAGCATGCATTAGTATTCCCGTTAACCAAACACCCAGATATTCACACCATTGAACAGCGTGCATAACACATGCATAATTTGAACAGCAATATACAGTCCAACAACATGCAGGGTTAATTGATGGCAACAGGCCATCAGGTTTGGATGTATGAACAGGGCAGATGCATCAATGGACATGCAAATATATATGACCCAACAGGACAAACGTCCAGGGGTGTTAATTGTGATTGCACATACCATTTTCACGTGGAATAGGTTATATGTGGTTATAGGGTGGGGAGAACAATTTGGCCATAAATGAATTAAACTGGATTCTAAAGCTAGGGGCGCATTTATCACCAGGGATCAATAATGCTATATCCATTAAGCCCATTTTGTTATCTAGATGAATAACATTAGTCTTTGTATATATTAATAACATTCCTGCACTATATATTTTTATTTTTATTTATATCTTTACTCATTCAAACTAAGGTTTTATAACCATGTGAGTATTTGTTATATTAGTTAAATAATTTAGACTACAGTTACCCACACACTTTTATATATTATTAGAGTGCTTTAGTTGATATGCTCCGGCATGATATTTTATAGGCACGGGTATGCACACAGGCAGATGCATATCTTCAACAAGCTATCTAGGTAGCTTTTTGACTGATGTTTAACACAGTCAACAATAATATAAATATATAAAACTAAAACTATCTGGGCTAGGATATAATTAAGATATAATAGATTTGTATATTGTTTGCACGACCCTTAATATTTTTCTCAATTAAGACAGTAATTACCATTAACACTTGAGTCGATGCCTCTATTTTGAACAGCGGTATAACTTTTTTAGTTCTCCGCTCTTCATTATACACCCATTTATATTTCATCCCATAGCGGAACAACTGAGAATAGACAGTCTTCACTTAGATTAAGTTGTTCGCAATATAGGATCCACATTTAGCAGTTGCAGTTTTTATTGGTTTATTTATTAAAGTTTTTTTCGCCTGATTCAGGCCCAACAATAAAAACGTTTGAAATATACAACATAGTGCTGCGCACTAATATAAAGTTGTCTTTAACATAGTAATAACATCTTGATATAATGTTACAATACAAAGATCAGCAGCATTAAAGTGGCGGCTTTTTGTCGTGGTTTAGTGAAGTTATAGCACCTTACATAAATTGCACCAGTCATGTATACTATAATAACTATATTTTAGAGCTTATAAACATTTACTTGTGACTTTTCATTGTGTATTTACATTTATTGTTTCAGTAAAGAACATATAGGTTTATTTAAATATTATCGATCTATGCCTTTAATAACGTTGACCATGCTTAATCAACGTAAAAGTGATGTCAATGTTAATGGACAAGTTTTATGTTAACTCTTCCACAGTCTTTTGTAGCACTCTTTATAGTACGCTTAGCGTTCCAGGAAAAAACGTTGATATATAGCATACATAGCATAGCGACATGTATATATGATTAGCAAGCAATTAGTAGTAACACATTTTGTTTTTTATGTAGACAGATTACTGCAACTTTGAACGCAACTTTTTTAGAATTTCCTGTATGGTTCATTGCAGCATGCTTAGCGTTTCAACATAGATTGTTAGTTTTTAATATTGTGATATAAATATATGGTTAGTAAAGTATTATTAACAAAGTATGATCTTGTTTTTAATCTAGAAAGATTTTTATAAAACACAAAATATATAAAATATACCTGTGGGGCTTGATCTGCCTCTATGGTAAAGTGTCTGAATTGTGACTGATGTATTTAGGGAGCGCCTCGCGTTAGGAGGCAGGTTTTATGCACAATCAATTCAAATAATTTCCCGCGCTTTAGCGGATATAAACTAGTATACCAGCTTAGTTTAATTGATATCTGATGAAGCGTGGATTCCCCACGCGAAAGCGCTCATTTCTACATTTTATGTTTTAAATAAAGAACGTATTTTTGGATCTAACAACGGACTGCTGACCATTCTTTAGTTGGACTTTTGGTGATTTATGTACAACAGTTTTATCTGCATCCATTGTGGTTGGTTCCTCGCTTTTGCAGTTTTATTTCAACTTGGTGATAGGACTGTTACTGCAACATCAATATACATTTTATTGTTCTTCATACACATTCATATCTAGCTTTGTTCAGCTACATCATCCTGCTACATTTGCTTTATATAGCTGTAGACAAGTGTGGATGTTTGGTATATCAGACAAGCATCCTATCTGCATATTGCAGACTGAGAGCAACATATCCAGATTTTGGGATACACATTCCAGATGCAGCAACACTTTGAACAGATTTCGCTGTTTGGTTTTGATTCTCACATGCATTTCATTCTGTCTTGACTGCAATATACTTTATTCAGGGGTTATTACTACTGTATTGCTGGATTCATGACACTTTCTCACACTCTCTCACTTGCTTTCATTTTACTATTCAGGATGGTACTTACCTCTAGGCTTTATTGACATGTTTTACCTGTAGTTATTACAATCCTTTCCAGCAGTCTCACTTCTGTCATGCTTCAGTATTTCAACAGGGATATATTTCACACATGTGATTTCATCATCTTCTGCAGCTATACTTTTCAGCCCGCTGCAGGTTGTGTACTATTTTCTTACAGGTGGGGCATTTTTATTTCAGAATTTATGTCAGACATTTTCATTTTTTGGTTTAACTTACAGGCTGAAACACACTTTTGTAATCAAGCAATACTTGCAGACACTTTCACACTGTTACTTGCACATTTTATTCCTTAGTGACTACACTGCACTCTTTTGCTAACTGTCATACTTTTATATTTCTTTACAGTTACTGGTAGTGGATTACTGACCTGCCTGGTGGCGCAACCGCACCAGCCTATCGCCATAGGCTCTGCGGTCCACAGAACGGACACCTGCAGCTGTAATATAAATGAAGTAATATTGGAATACACATCTCCATAATATCAGCTAGTTTAATTTCTTACATACATAATTAAATGTAACTTACTCAGTAGTGGGGCATTGGGCATTTGCCGGGCCTCCTGGATCCAAAGGTTCAGTTTGTCCTGCTTGCGTCTCTTCAGGTCCGCATGGTGGTGATGGACCTGCTCACCAGTCCTTGGAATCCCTGTGGCACTGGTGAGATCATGAGCCAACCGGTCCCACGCCTCAGCCCTGTATGCTCCCTAGAGGACCTGGCCCTGCATGAGTTGGGCCTCATGATTGTGGACTAGGAGCCAGACCATGTACCTGGACTCCTCAATGCCCCACCTCTGTGCTCGAAAGCAACTACCCTCTCCTACTCCTGTCATTCTGCCTGCAGTTCAGTTCTACAATCATTTATGCTGTGTATTCCCACCTATGGGGCTTATATAGTCCGTTTTTCCCGCACATATCTGTGATTGGCCATTTTGGAATTGTATCAACTTCAGTAAACCTGCATTGTCATGCTCCAGTTTGTATTCATTCCTATATATTAGCTATCATTGCATTTCTAGGTACTGCTGTCATGACTTAGTGGTTTGGTACCTTGACTATGGTGTATAGTATCCTGGGTTCAAACCTGGCCACTGTTTTTATTTTTCATGACTGTCTAGACATGCTGAGGGGTGTGTCTGTGTAAAGGCAGTTTTGATACGGCTTGCTCAACGTTGCCCGTCGGTTAGCTTGTTTGCGCGGTGCGCAGCTCCGCGCAAATGGGGTACGCTGGTTTAAGCCTCAGTTGGCTATCGGCATGCATATTACGCTCAGCTGAGTTAGGGTCACTTAAATTCAGTATGTTAAACCACTGCTCAGCTACAGGCACTCATTTTGCACTAGTTAAACCACTGCTCACGTACAGGCAGATGCACTCACCCTGTTACTCTGTAGCTCAGCTATGGGCACATCTGGCATTTTTTATTCTTTTGTGACCTCACATTTCTTCAATATCAATGGGCTATTTCATTACATTTTACATAAAATGTGGTTTTATGTGTACATATTTGTCAGGGACTTGTTTCGTGCTCATTTTGCTAAAAATAAAAATTGGTGTTGTGGGGGCTCGAACCATGAATGCCTGCTCTTCAGCCAACATCTCTACCACTATGCTATTGTTTCCTGGCTTACTTTGCATATTTAGTTCTTATATGCTTTCCCACTGACTGCTAACTGTAGCTGTTCTACGGGCACGCATAAACGCACTCACGGTTAAACTTTTTTACAATTTAAAAAAAATATATAACATGTTTATTTATATGTTTTCTGTTCATAGTCTGTGGGGGCATGTGTTGTGTTGTGTTTATTCACATTTCCGTGGACTCTGTCGTGGGTGTTTACTTTGAGCACTTTTCCTCTTCTGGGGGCGTGTCTGCTTACAGGGCTTGGCCTACTGACACGCCCCCTACTGTCTTACACGGACCGTGTTAGCCTTAGGTGTGATTCAGCATGCTCTCATGAATATGCAAAGCATGCTGACATCACTCCGTTTAACTGCAGCCTCCATGTATGAGTTATAACTCTTACACGGAGACTTCGTGAATCCTGCCCCTTGTTTTGGACAATATTTTTTGTCTTTAATGGTAATTATTTTAAACAGAAAAGAGGTGTGGTCCTTTGCCACCCTCATTATGAGTTGGTGGGAGCATGAATTTCTAAGCTGGCACACAAGTGTTTTATACAAGATACATTGATGATGTGTTCTTTATATGGGAAGGTGAATTAGATGAACTTGACAAATTAATTCTTGATTTAAACATAAGTGCCAATGTTCTTATCTTTGTTAAAGGGGTATTGGGAATTTGGTAAATTTTTTTGCATAATGAAATTGAAATGGATGTTAGGAAGGCAACTTTTACAAATAATTATTTAACTTTGTCAGCATCCCACGTTTATGAAAAGCAATGTTGTTAGGGAACAGTTCATTACGCTTAGTCACCTGGTGAGTAATATTGTCAAGTTTGATGATGAAGTTATTTATCTTAAATAGTTACTTAAAGAAAGAGGTTGCCAAGGTAAGTTATTTATTATTTTGTAGTTGTAAGAATTTGAGAGAAACAAGGTGTACTCCTATTTTTTGATAGGTTTAAACAAAAACATAAATATAGATCCAATGAGATATCTATGATGAGGACTTTTCCTCTTCCCATTATTCTGGATACCAACAAGATTAGCATAGTTATAACTAGAAATTGGAACATCATTCTGCGTTATAGTGATCTAAGTTCAGTTCTTGGACCTAAACCTAAATTTAATTATAAGAAAAATTATGACTTGAAAAAGCTGTTTGAGAAGCTTCCTAAGAACAATGTTTTAGTAGGAATGGCATGTTTTATGTAATGGCTGTAAATAGTCATTCTTCATTAATGAAAGGTCCAATCTAGTTTTGAAACACAATAAAATGCAGATTTGAGCTAACTAAAAATGTACATGTAATTCAGATTTTACAGTTTGTCTACATGTGAATCATGGAATGCTTTTTATGAGAGTAAGACAAAAATAAAGTTATCTAAGAGAATATATGAGCATTTGTTGGCTATAAAAAACAAGGATTCTGCAGATGCTTTGGCTAAACACTCATCAGTTTGTGTTAACTTTAAAACATATGTATTTTTTGTTGTTGATTTCATTAAACAAAGTCATTTTAGTGGTGCCATTAACAGCTTTCTAAAAGTAAAATAATTTAATTAGCAAATGTTCTGGTAGGCTGACAAGTTACCTGGTTTAAATGAAAGTATCAACATCAAATGTATTTTAAAATTATAGGGGTACAAAGCATTCCGTTTAGTTTCCTGCAGTTTTTTGCAGGTTCTTTTATTTGTTTTGTGTCCCTCTTGTAAGATGCTATTGTCATGGGACTATCTATGAAAGCTTACAATTTGCAGCCATCTGTGAACTCGATCAGCCAAACAGCCTTTTGACTTTAGCCTTTACCTTCAAGAAGTAGATGCCAAATAGAAGCAGTCCAAGCATGGAACTCTGAGGGTAACCTGCTGTTGGTCCATCTCTTAGTGGTGGTGGTATCACCAATCCTGACTTCCTAGGTCCTGTCTGTGAGACAGCTGGAAATCCTCTGAATTATGTATGGGTTTACTCTCAGTTCAGTGAGTTTGTCAACTTTACCAGAGTCAAGTATTGTATCGAATGCCTTAGCCTGGACCAGGTAGGTGGTATATACCATTTTTTCCTTATCCATTGCCTTGATGACCTTCTCAAAGATGTCTACCAGATTTAGTAGGCATGATCTTCCATTAACAAAGCCAGACTCAGAGGGTCCAGTGTCAGACAGTTGTCTATGTCTTTGTTGATCATTTCAATGATAATTTGTTCCATGGCTTTACATATTAGACTGATCAGAATAATAGGTCTCTAGTACCTCAGATTATTTGATTGTTTATCCTTGTCAGATGGGATAATCATTGCAGTCCTTCATTCTCATAGTACAAAGCCTATTTTGAGGCTATAGTTACAAAGTGATTCAAGTGTCCCTGATTGGTTACTTTCAAGCTATTTAGGAGGCATTCTGGGATATTGTCAGGGCCCATTGATACTGTGTTGTTGGCCTTAGGGAATGCTACCAAGACCTGCTCCTGTTAACAGTTGGAGGACAGGTTATGCTAGTAGGCATTTCATGGATGGAGGCAGGAGTCAGTAGGGGATTAAGTTTGAGCTGAATTTATCAGGAAGCAAATTTGCTATGTTATTCTGCTCAGTAAAGGTAGCATCATTGGCAACCAGTCTGGCATACTGATTTGTGCTGCCTTTGAGGTTTCAGACATAGTTGTAGAAGGCTATGTGGTTGTCTTTAGCCTATGATTCTATCCTGACCTTATAAGAGGCCTTGTTGGACTTAACTAGTCCTCTTAGCTTCCTGTTTAGTTTAATTAGAGTGGTCCTATCATTATGGGAGTTGTTTTTCCTTATTTTAGCCATGACTTTTTTCCTTTTGGTATATACCCTATAAAGTTTAGGATTCAACCAGTGTATGTTGTTGTTATAGTTTGTTTTGAGTTTACTTCTAATACGTGCAGTAGCCTGTGTATAACCATTTACATTGTTGTATACAGGCTCTGTGAACAATTCTGAATAGGTTGCAGTGACCTCAGGGTTGGGAAGGGCATTGAATTTTGATAAACCATTGCTTAAAGGTAAACTCCATGGATTAAAAAAATATGTTTTACTCTGTGTTTTTTAGCTATTTTAACACCTAAGAATCACTCTGAGTGCTGTTTATGGCACTTTAATACATTTTCATCAAAATGACTACCAAAGCGACTTGACATATCTACATGATCTTGTTTTTTCTTCAGTCCTTTCTCTTTCCCATAATCCATTTCAGGTTAATGTTATATGAGTCATGCTGCATATAAAGAAGTAGTGGTGTAGTATCATGCCATTGACATATAATGGGATTACCATCAGTAACTTTCATCTTGCATACCTTATGTAACAGGACTGTTTTGTTTTATTTCTTGAATGACCACTATCTTTGTATGTCTCAGAACTTGTTCTACAATATACTAAGGAGTATATAAATAAATAAATAAATAAAATAAATAAATATACTGCTGCAACCAAAAAAGTAGCTAAAGTGCAGGCCTTTGGTCAAGTACATTTTTGTAGTCGAAGATGAATTGACAGTCCCCTCCCCCCAGACTTTTCCTGAGGTGTGAGAACTGTCATTGCACTGAGGGATTATTGCATTTTCATGTATAAGTGACAGCTCCAACTAGAAAGGATACGATTTGAAAGTAACTGATCCCCAGTGCCAGCAGTGGAAAGATTTTTGTTTTCATTCATTTATATATATATATATATATGCTTAATGTTATAGAAAATATTTAATTTTCATTTATTTCAATGTCATATTCTATTTCCCCTTACTAAGTAAATCTGCAACAAAATATGACCAGCTTTCTAGTCTTTAACTTTGGATAACTATTTTTTTTTTCTACAGGACAAATGTCTCATGGCATTGTATTTTCTATCCCTTCTTGTTTTTCTGCTAGTATAGTGATTTGCTAAAGTACAGAAAAATCACTCTTCTATAAACCTGACTCCTTGATAATGACACAATTTTGTATTCCCCATTATCTGCAGTGGAAAGAATTTTTTGGGGGGGACCTTTTGTGATTAGGTGGGTCACATAGAAGGATTTTCTATCTTGAGCAAGTCACTTAACCAGGCAGTGCTTTGGGGCTATTGAGAATTTGGGCTAGACTCCTTAATAGTTTTGTGGACTGTATGCATAGGAACTTTGAATGAACCTGTGCCCCTATCCATTTATTCCATGTTTCAGTGCACATCAACAGTAGTGTTTCTGTGCTATACTTTTTTAGTCTGTTACTAGATAAAGTGGCTGTGGGTTTCATTATGTGTCCAAAGAAATTCATAGCTTTTCCAAGCATGTTAGTCTTGTCTGTAATGTTTGTTTTTCTAGTGATAACTGCAGTAGTAATGAGGGTAATTGTACATAACCGCTCCTTTCTGCAATGTATTTTCCTGTGCCATTCCATTCCATTTTCAGCTCACTTCCCAACAGCTGAATATACCATATTAGATTACCTAAGATATACTCTTGCTTAATCAGTTTTATACAGTTGTTTGCCATCTATGTATATTTTGCGCATTTACATGATTTCCCCAGTTTACTGTCTGCCAAGCAGTTCTGTAATCATATAATGTGAAATGATGTGGATAGTTACTTTAGCAATTCTTACTGCTACTAAAGATGGCACTGACCACCCATTAATTTGTCACTTGATCTCTTGAAAACTCCCAAATGTTAAAATATAAAATACCTATATTTTTATGGTCTGTTACATGGTTTGTTTCTATTTGACACATCTTGACGTGTTGTAGGTATTTTTTCTACCTCAATCAGCACAAGCAGAAGAAAATAATGTTGCCCATAATTTGATGAATAATAGATGCCTGTCCATATTTTAATGCAATTGCAATATTTTTCAAATGGAATTTCTTTAGATTGTGCAACACAGCTAATTCATACTTTCTTCAAAAACATACATAAGCACTGCCACACATTAAGCATTTTCAGTACAATTGTTTGGTGACCAGTATGAAATAGGCAATGCCAATAAGACAAGCACAACATGGATGACAAATAAAGATGGTCCATTCACAATATGTTATACATGGGTCTATATTATATTTTCAAAAGTTTCAAACATCGAACACCATATGGTCGACACCATATGAGCGATTTTTGAAATTTCGAAAATATAATAAAAAAATAATAAAAAAACTATACTTACCTAAACACTGTAGGCAGGGGGGCAAGCCTGTTTCCTTTCTAAACCTCAAAATGCTCATGCACTTCACCTGTGTAAGGACTGACTTGGTCAGTGGAAGTTATCACTTTCCATGGATCTGTGCACTAGATAAGCATCACCCTTTTCAATAATGTCAAAAGAAAGCATAAATGACTTTGTTGTAAATAGTGTCAGTGCACACAGTTGTCCTACTTCCTGGAGAGAAGTCTTGATTTGGACAGCTCTGTTCTATTGTTGGGGGGGGGGGGGGGTCATGAAAATATTAAATGTGTTGATGCTTTACAAGAAATACAAGAAACCATTTTTTTCTGACTTTCCTCTAAATGTCACAGACATTTTTGATACTACATTTAAGTCATCTTAACATATAAAGTAGTTTAAACAACTAACATTTAAAGTCTAAAGCTTAGAATTTCAACACTGCGATGCTTCTTATGTAAATGTGTCAGAAGATATGACAGTTGCCTTTGAACCATTGATTGATCTAATGGCTTTGTTTTGCTATGAAAGGCATGGCTACATTGCAGACAGCTGTGAGTCAGAGTAAGTTCTTCTGCAATAAAGAAAGTGGAAAACAATTTTGCACCTTACTGACTTTTTTATAGCACCTACTGAGCTTTGGACATCAGCAGAAGTAATTGCCAGTATAAGACTGATAATGTTAGCAGGCAGGGCAAACACAGATTTCTCTGTATCTTGTGTGTCATCGAGACAGATACAAATTCCTCTGCAAAATATGTGAGAAGTTAAGCTTAAAAAGGTGGGTGGACTTTCCCTTCCTTTGATTCTAAGGCAAAGAAATGAACATTTTGTAAAGGACAGTCAGGTTTCTAGTACCTACACTGTACTTGAACCACACTGTAGGGAGAAAAGAAACCTAAGCATTGAGCTAAGCTGTAGGAGAAGGTGGAGTTTTCCTTTAACAGGGTTTTGTTTGCTTTGGAATAGTTTTTAACTGTCACAGCGTTTGCTGGGGTAACACTGATGATTTTCATTTTTAAGGAGACAGCTTTGTGGTCTAACCTCCCTAGTGAGAATGTGACATGAAGGGAGTGCAGAGCATCTATATTGGTGAGTATCAGGTCTAGTATGTTTGAAGTACTGGCTGGCCCAGGCTATTTGTGTTAATAAAGTCCAGGAACCATTGTGCCTCTGAGTATAAGGCAGTGTAAGTTTCCCAGTCTATGGAGGGGTAGTTAAAGTCTTCCATTAATAGGGTATTTGGTTTAATTGTGAGTGCTCCCAGTACATCTAGTTATGAGCTATGGGTTTCTAGGGACATAGGGAGCTACTTATTTCTTGCTAGGATATGATATTGGACTTTATCTGTGATGATTTGCATGTGGAAAAATTCAAGGCATCATCCTGTTAACCAATGTAGAGTTGTGCTTGTTGCTCATATAGTTTGAGTCTCCTCTACCTTTTGTCCATGTCTTGCACTGTCAGAGCACTTTCTGCAGAATTAAACCATTTCTCAGTAACTGCACAGGGGTCTATATCTCCAGATTGAGGAAAGCTTGTATGGTGTGGAATTTGTGGTTTAGGTTACTAGCATTGAGCAGTAACACCTTCACTTTTCTTTGGGTTTTATTTGCTAAGTCAGTGGGTTTGTCAATTTGGCATTGACTAAAAAGTATCTAAGGGGAGTGAATAAAGTTTTAGCCAATATTTGTAATCCCGTGGGTGACAGGTGCTAACCATCTTTTGCAAAGCAGAGTTGTGTATAAAACATGTTGTCCCATCCTGACAAATATTGAATCCCCTGTAAAGAAATCAGAAACTAAGCCAATTATTGAAGTCAATCATCTTTTGTTCATACTATCTCATCATCCTTGGTAAAGGTGAATGTAGAATGCTGTTCAATGCAAAGCACATACCTATGTGAGACACATATTCAGAGAGCTCAACAATGTATCTCTTCATATAGTCCACTGAAGCATGTCTGAGGTCATTAATGTCCACTTGGACTGTAATAGAATCATACTGGTACCCGAGGTGTAGTGACTTGAGTGTTTGCGTAACTTGGGGATCTGGCTCCAGATAAGTAAATAACCATAATCTTCTTTTTTGTTAATCTGGTGGATGAGGCATTGTTGTGTCTCTAATGGAGTCCCCTATGAAAACAGCCCTGGAGAATGTGTTGGCTTGCATTATGGTCTTTGTTCTTGTGGCTCAAATGGGTGTAGGAGTATATCTGGTCTTTGGTTTTACTTTTGGTGAGTGTTTTAGAGATTGCTGAGAATAGGCATTATTGTTTGTAGGCTTTGGATGTCTTTGAAGTTTAGAAATATTGCTTTTTACTGCCTCAACAGAGCTTGGTCTATGTGTATGGTGGATATTATCTGTGGTGGATGTACTGTGCATGTTCTGGATAATCTTATTGGTATGCAAGAGTTTTGCCTGTAGTGAAACTGTATATGTGCATCTCTTGCACACTGTTTTTTTAAGGATTAACTGGTTATTTGTGAACAGGAGACAATTGCTACATTGTCTCAGGATGCCTGTATCTACCAAGCTGTCTATGGAGACAGTTGGAAACTGCATATCCATGTTGTCTGGGCCTGCATTTGCATGAGCTGCTATACATCATAGAATGTGCTATATAGAGGTATTTCTGTGTGGACTCAGGGGTTTGGCATTGTGCTATGATCTGTAGTTCTGTTTAATGTTAAAATTAGCTGCTCTAAGCTTGTCTCTGTACAATGACCCTGAGTGGATGTGGATAACTTTAGCAAACTTGCTAAATAGTGATCCAGCCAAATAAAACCAACACTGTAGCTCAAGTCCTATGGTTAGAATTTCAGAAACATTTAGCTTAATGGCTGAGTGGGAGGTGGGGCAGATTCAAAGAACAAGGAAAAAAAAACAGTAGCAAGGTAAACATAAAGGCACTATAATGTAACTTTAGATGGGTATATATAGCTATAAAAAGTACTGAAACACAAATCCTGGAGTAGGATTCAGAATGCAGCCACTAGTGCAATCCCACCACAAGCTATGGTACCAGACTATGTGGAAATTTACATTGTGACTAAATGAGGCTCAAATTTGGCAGAGGATTACAGTCCTGCCACAACTGTGAAAGAAGCTAAAAAAAAACTGTCCAAACTATGTTCAAAATACAAAAAAAGCCACCTTTTACATGTAATTCTACCTATGGAAATAGATGTGCAGTATAATGTATAAACAATGCTGAAATCTTGCAATATTACCCAATCTTCAAACAACTACAATTTAATCTGGAAGACTAAGGTCCCAGAGCAAACTAATAAAATGCAGCCAGATAAATTGACACAAGGCAGAGAAGTACAAAAAAGTATTACCACACAGGTTACTGTAAGTGTACTTGCATCTCACATCTCTCAGTCATGAGCAAAAGACAAAACAAAAATGACACATGATAAATGCGCAATTTCTCCATTTTATATATCACAAATAAACATTACATTTCCATCCCCATTCCATATTTTTATATCATCATAAGATTTTAACATCAAAAATATGTTTGCACTTATTCAAAACACATCTTCAATTAATCAGCAGTCACTTCAGAAGTTCTAAACGGAATCCTAATTTTTCTCTGAATACTGCACTTGTTCATTTAATTGCATACTTGCCCATGGTTAACAGTCCATTTTCCTTTCAACAAAATTGTCCACCTATTCATAAGTTTCAAAAGTTATTTCACAAAAAAGTTTCTAATTCAATATGAATGAAAATCCTTACATCCTTAGGCTTAACACCTAATGCCACAACTATATTGTCCCAGACATGATATCCATCAATAGGACTTTCTTTTTTAATCTACATTTGAACAATTAAATGTTGATCAATAAAACACATACTGTATCTTGTTCTCCAGTCTTACTAGTCTTATGTCATGCAGTAACAAAACCATATTTTTGTCATTACCTGTCACCATTCAGCAAAGTCACTTACATCTTATCCATTTCTACAGAAATCATCCAGAACCTAATCTTCCTCTTCTTTGCTTCTTTGTTCTTCAAAAAATGTCATTGTACTATTTTTGACCATGATGCAGTTGTTTCATCAGATATCATTTAACATACAGCACAAAACTTTGATCTCCAACAAGCTTTCATTTCATTCAGTTACTGTCAAGTGTGATATCCCTTACACCACAATATTTGCAATTTTTTTTTTCAAAAACAACTGATGACTTGACATAATTGACAGTTTCACTCATATACGTCTGAAACTTAATCACTTCAACTTTTTTCTCAGATTATGTATGCCACTTCTATTTTCCTCAGTCTCACATGAAATCTGCTCCTCCATTTCCATTCTGTCTCACAAAGAAGTGTGACTACTCTGCAGCCTGCTGCAAAGATGAAAGAGTAGGGGGTTCTTTATTTATATAAAAAAGAACTCTTATTTACATAATATTTACATATTTACAGGTATTTACAAATTTACAAATATATAGCTACAAAAATATGTCTACACATGTTTATACTTTTCCTTACAAGCATACTAAATTTTCATAACTATTAAATCCCCACTCCTTTTTCTATAACCATCTGATTTAATTAATAATGTTGCTAAATCCATTTACTATTAAATATAATTTAATTTGCTCTTTCGTTCCATATAGCCAACATAAAATAACCTTTTTGTCTATTCTTTCAACATATTCTTTACTTCTATTCTTATAGTATCCATATTTAATCATATCCTTGTTTATTTTATCCACTTCTTTTATAGAAAAAAATCTTCTTTAAAATAGTTTTCCCATATCTTTTTTACTCTTACATTTAAAAAATGCATATTCTGTAATTGTTTTCTTCTTGATTCTGTCAACATATTCAATCACTTTACTTTTAATATGGCATGTTTCCTTTTACTGGCAATGTACTCATTAACAGTCTCCACAAAAAATATTGAGATTCTATATTCTGATTATACCATTTGCTTCTTATTTTACAGCTTTATTTTTTCTCATATGTTAGATTTTTCCATGGTTTTACATTGTAGTGGTTTTTTTCATTAAATTCTTATACCATACTTTTCTACCTTTTTTCTATATCATCAATTTTTATTTTTCACAAAATAATTTTCTTTGTAACATTTTATTTTTTCATTTATACTTTTTTCTCTTTCACTCTTTTTACCATACCCCTTATATTTATACAATTTTACTTCTTATCTCTCATGTTTTTTTTTTTTTTTGTTTATCCACTTGAACATGTTCTACAAATTTAAGGAAGCAGCATATATCACTAGGTTAATTAACCATAAATACCCTTCTTCTTTATTTGCATATAAAACTAGTTTTACTTGGTTTAATTTAGAACACCATATAAATGAAAATATTCTGCAAAAATTCATTTTAAATACTATTGACAACATAAATACCTTGTTAAGTATGCTATTTTCCCATCAGTACTGAATTTATCAAAATAGCATTTTTTTTCTGACTGATATATGTTCTCCAGAAAAGAAAGGCTCGTTTTATTTCTTCATTTTTTTATAATTGAATTCTACCTACATCTTTATTCTCAGATTTTATACCTAACACCTTTATTGTAAAATATATATTCCCCTGTCTTTGCTACATCACCCAAACCTTTACTTTCCTTTTTATTTAAAACTACCTCATCACCTCTAGACACGCATTTGTGCAAATTATTACTTCCTTTATCCAAATTTAGTTTTTGCAATTATTATATCTTCTACACATGTTAACAGAACTGGTATTCTTAGCCCTTCAGATGTATATACCCTACTTCTTTAATTTTATAATTTATTTCACATACTATCACATTCATAACTAATGCAAAGAGTCTATAACTCATTGGACATCCCTGTCTTACACCACTCTTCATATGTACCTCTTGGCTTAACAAGGCATTTACAAGTATTTTACTTTGTTATTACTATACACTGACATACATAATTTCCTTACTTTCTCACTTATATTATGTTCTTCCATTATTACCCATAAGATTGTATGTCCAGTTGTGTCAAATTCCTTATTAAGGTGCCCTATTATAATTTTCACTTCTTCTTTTCTATTCATAATATCATCCACTATTTGTCTATCAATACTAATTATTGACAATTAACCTCCTTTCTACTATATACACTATTTTCCACATGTTCCATTTTAGTTTCAAGTCACTTGTGTGTTATTTTCATCAATATCTTATAATCCTTATTACTCAATACTATCAGTCTCCAGTTTTTATTGTCTCCTAGCTTTCTTCCTTCTTCCATATCAGTTTAAGCATTCCACAATATAAATCTTTATACGCAAATCCTTAATTTAACCATTCATTCAAAATATTTAAAAGATGCCAGCTCCTTAAATTTTTTATATATTTCATACCCTATTCCATCTGGTCCTGCAGATGAATTTATATGCATTTGACCTAATACTTTATCTAGATCATTTAAATAAATCTCTTTTTCCAACTCTTTATTCTCTTTTTCTGTTATCTTTTTACTTTCAATGTTTTATCACTACCTTCTGTTTTCTTTAAACATGTCTTGTTCATGTTGTACTATGTTATTCAGAATATTTCCTGAGTTATTTCTATTTTTCCTTTTTCCTTTTTTTATTTTTCTCATTATGCTACTATCTACCTTACTAATCTGCTTATGTAACTCAATACTTATTCACTTTTTGCATGTAAAAAAAAAACTTTGCTTATACAACTCTTGTATTTTTCTTGATTTATTTCATATAATTCTTTTTTTTGGTCAATGTCCATTCTGTCGTTATATTCCAAATCTTCCAATGTATTGTTATATGTTCTTTTATTTTTTCTCTACTTTTCTCACATCATATTGCTACTGTAGAACATACTTTTTCTATTTTTCCTTAAATAGCATACACCATTCAGACCGGTCTTTATAAAATGTTCTCATAGTAATATGATCATTCCATAACTGCATCACTAATCTCTTTCTTTCTTCACTACATGCTTTCTCATTTATCATTTTTATTCCATTGCCTACTTTTAATATTTATTTTTTTTCCTTTATCTATAACCATATTGTAAGATGATCAGAAAATCTTGTTTCAAATACCTCCTCTTCTCCTATAACTAAATTTTCTGATATTATAACATAATCTATTTCAGTTCTATACATACCCTTTTTGTAAGTAAGTCTCTGAATTTTTATCCCAAATTTTTAACTTACCACATCTTATAGCTTCTAATATTTTTTCTTGTATAATTTCCTTTGGTTTACACTTGTCTCTTAAATCATAATTAAAGTTGCCTGTTACTATAATATTCACATTTGTCACTACATACCCTGAAATCTGAAGAAATAAGCTTTCCCTTTCTTTGCAATTAGTATAATCATGTAATATTATAATGTTATATACTTGTTCCATCTATTTTAAATCTACAATGATTATTCTTCCATTTTTACTAAAGTTACAGCTAAATTTCCTAAATTCCAAATTATCTTTCATCTCTGTAGTTTCCTGTTTGCAATCTTTTTTGTTTGTTAAAAATGTTGTGTCTTCCAATATAATTTCATCTACACAGCATGTATTACATTACTCCAAAAATCCCTATTCTCCTTACTATATTCTTAGCACTACTCACATAAACAGAAAGCTTTCTAACATTTTCATTTTTCCTTAGATTAACTGCTTTATAAGTTCATAGCTAATTTCTAGGCTAGCTTTCTTAATATATCATTCTAAGCCTAGCCAACATCCTTCCCAATGGTAAGAATCACACACTATGTCTTATGTTTGAGAGTCGAACCACTTACTCATTATACCAACCCTCAATCATTAGCTATATGTATTCTTTTTCATCCATTTCCTTTCTTTTTTTCTTTTGTACTTATCCCTTTAAAGGTTCTTTTTCTTTCCTTTACCCTTTTACCAATAGAATTATTTTCTTTCTTTTACTACCTCCCAGTTATGTCCTCTTCATCACTTATTTTAGAAACTTCTTTTTTGTCATCTTTATTATTTTTCTCATCTAATTTTTTCTTAATTTTTTTTCTCTTTGTATATTTTCTTCTCTTTTTTCTTATGCTTATTATCATATTTGCAATCCATCTATAAATGTCCAATTGTGTTATATTTATAACATTTCAATTCATTTGGTTTGCATCATGTCCCATTTCCCCACAACTATAATATTTTTGTCACAGTTACTTATCAAGTGTCCTTCTTTTCAACAAACAAAACAAATAAATAAATAAACATAAAAAACATGTTTTGGTTTATCCCTAGTATTTTATGACATCCCTATTCCCATCCATATTTACCATGCTTGGTATGTGTATAATTTTTTTCTCTTTCTACTTTTAACATAATATTGCAATCCCAGCCACTAATCTATAAACCCTTTCTGTCATAAATTTTTGGAATGTCCACTACTTGACATAGTTTTCAAATGTCCTCTTAAAGTATCTCTTTCTACCTCTGTTCAAAATTGTACATGGATTTTCTTTTTTGTTTCTCTGTTAAATGTTTTCATCACATAAAGAATTCATGGGATACAGTCTTACTTTTTTCATAGTCTCCAAGAGAAATTTCCATTGACAAAACAGTCTCAAATATAATGCTGCAAAATGTTTCTTTGTTAATAAAAATACATGCTCTTACCTCATGTGCTTTCACACCCAAAGGTGCTATATAATTGCCCCATATTCCATACCTGTCCATTTATTTGTCTTTACTTTCTTTGAATCCTTACCACATACTCCCATTTTCATTTTCTTTAGTGTTTTTTTCTTATAATCTTCTTTTGCACACCCCCCACCCCAGAAACATCTCCTTCATTTTCTGTCTCACTCTGCACCACCATTTGTTTAAGTAAATCATCCCACAACCCTCCTGGAAGGATGTAAATATGCATACATCATTTGCTGGCTCATCTCCATTAAACAAATTTCTTTGAAACATTTCCTCAGAATCCTGCTCACATTCTCTGGTCTTGATATTTGCTTTCTCCTCCATTTCTTTCACTACTCCACCAAGTTTTTTAGTTCACTAATTAATCATTATGGCCCTGTATTTGTTTTTTAAGCTGTTCAATGTTTTGATTTGTAGTTTTTAATTATTAACAAAAATGATTGGTCAAGTAATCTATAATAATTTATTAATTTACAGGTTTAATGGCTGTACATTGTTCTGAGGAATCCCTGTTTTGTATTGTGTTTGTGACAAAAAAATGTGATACTTTTTTTTGCTGGCAATTATGTTTGGTTTTGCATCCTGTAGTCTGGTATCCTTCTACAGTATCCCTGCATTGGTATATTGGTTCTTAGTTATGTTATAATTTTATATAGTGAATTTTATCTGTATATTCTCTAGAATTAGCAAATCACACTTACTATAGGAACAAAATAGTGAGTTGCATCCTAACACTTATTTGACATAAGAAACAAATAGCTTTGTCAAATATGAGATTGTGCAATAATGTTCACAATTTGAGACCTATAAAATGTATTGCTTTAGTTTTAACTGACTGATCTGTACTTTATATTTGAATGCATTGCTAATTCTGATGCCAAGATATTTATATTCTTTTAGTACTCTTAATTTTAAATTAACCGTACATATTGTCAACACAGGTAGGTTTCTCATATACAAAATATTTTGCTAAAATGTATGTTTATTCCTCAAGCAAGTTACCTTACTTAAACAGCTGTTAACATTATTTGCATATTTACTGCTAGTGTCTGGGACACCTATTTTGGTATAATCTGCATATTTCAATTTTCAGTATGACTTATACATTGGAGTAAGAGAAAAAAAATATTAAACAAAATGAGTTCCCATCACAGACCCATGCAGAACACCAGCAATCACTGTGTCCAAATTTTGAGTAACTGTCATTGATTCTTGTTCCCTGTTGTCCATTGCTCCATCAGATAGCCAACCAGTTCACTCTATAAAGATTAAATGAAAGTTGCTTCAGAGAATCAATGATCACATGATTGGCAATACAATCAAAACCTTTAAAAGTTACAGCTATATGATTCACACACTAATCCCAATGCCTATAGCCCTACTAACTGAATCATAAGATTCCACTAGGTTAGTAAAAATGGACTTATTTTATAAAACCATTTTAAAACATATCAAACAATTGCCCAGTTTAAACATATGATGTCATATCTGCTAAAAGGCATCTTTCAAAACTCCTACTAAGCAGTGAGACAAGACTGATGGGTATATCATTAATTATTTTGACAGATGCGACCACCCCCCCCCCACATAGATCTTTGCACCATTAGGGTTGCGAGGGAGGCCTAATGGTTAAGGTGTTTGCCTTGCAAGCACAAGGTGCAGCATTTGAGTCTCACAAAGGATAATTGGCTAGGCTTAAAATGGCTCGCAAGGGCAGTTAGCTTAGTACTAATCTATGAACCTATTAACTATTTTCCATTTTTTTTGCTACAAAGCCACTAGTTACCAATAGCTATAAAGTATAGAATATGAAAGGCAATATGTGCAGTTAAGAGGCAGAGAGGAGTATAATTTCTTTCTTCAGATTATTCTTTCTAAATTCTGATACCCCATCAAAAAAGTGATTAATCCACAAATCAGTATACGCATTTAACCTGTATCTCTATCTCTATATCCAGCTTTCATTTAACACATTTAATACACTTTAAACATTTACTTCTGTAATTCCTATAGATTTGATGATGCACTAGTGCCATAACTTTATCTTTTGATCAAACTGAACGTTTATAATACCTACAAGGATAATCTACGGCTGTTGTTTCAACAATTATAACACCTTCATTTCTATCATAGCCATAGCAAGGTCATCAGATCACCTAGGCAATTCCCCTGACTGGCACCCTTAAAAAAAAAGTCTTCAAAGTAGATCAGTAGATCTTCTACTCTGTTACAGCTGTAACATGCTGCTTGCTACACTTACTAACATCATGAGCTATCAAATGCATGACCATTATTTATTAAAGAAGCCACAATAGCACCCATTTCTTCTTTTATAAATGCCAGTATTGCACATGTACTGAGGGCAACTAATCCCATTTCCTGACATTAGTTTTGGTTATGATCACTATTCCATAAGACATAGAGTTAACTTATTAGATGTAACTCTCACACCTTCTCAACTATTTAAAAATCTGCCACTGTCAAACCCATAAAAATACACATCATTCTAGAATGATATACACCTCTATTCCCTCCCCAAATTATGTGAAAAGTATCTCTTAAAAATAGTTGCATCACATTTCACAGTATAGCTTAGTTTGCAAAACATGTCCTGCATTTCTCAATGGCCACAGCAGATTTGCTGTACTTTTGTCATTCTGCTACAATTCTCTTCAATCAAACAGAATATGTCAACCAAAATGGAGCAATATTTTTGATATAACAAAAGCCTCAATAAGTCATCCCTCTCTACAAACTTAATTAACTCTACCTAGTAATTAGTACATTATCCCCTGGTCATATTCCTTCAGGTGTAAAACTCAAGATTACTTTGAATATCTCTATTTTTAATAATAGTAAAAAAATAGTCTCAAGAAGTAATTAACCTTGTAATTTAGTTATTTAACTGTTCATATATTTCTAACCACCTCCAAAAAAAAAAATAAAAATAAAAAAAGCTTAATCAAAGTCTTAATATGAATTTCTCCTGTGGTTGTGGATCAATGAGGCAAATTCAGAAAATAGTAAGTTTCCACTCAAAGATGAGATGTGTGATTGTTTTCACCTTATAAAACACAAAAGACACAAAATGAGCTAAACTATGGCACTGACTTCTTATTTATAAATGAGTCATGAAGGGTGTCTTGTTTTGTTTTTCAGCATAAGAAAATGAATTGCTCAAGAAATATACTGAGCAGTCATAAGCTAGAATTATTGAGAATCTTTGTTTATTTCGTTGGGGAATGCCAGAAGCCTAAGCTTCTCAGCAGTAACTTTAACAGGTTTCACCAAGGGTACATTCACAATATTCTGATATTGTCACATGTCCAGCTTTATAGTCTTTGTTAAACTATAGGATAATATAAAGAAACACAATTAATACTAAATAATGCGTATTTTAGAAACCAGTCAAAATTGAAGTTATGAGAGAGTTTATATACATTAATGATTCTGTCTTATTCAATCTCTTTCATACTTTAGTGCCTTAAATATATAAGTCTCTTAAGTTCAGAGCAACTAGCATTGTATTTCACAATTATGTAATTCTTTATTTTTTCCTTTATCTTCAAAGATGAAACCTTACTTTGGCTCCTACAAGAGAAGAGACAAAATGTTTATTCTAGATACTGGTAAATAATGAATGTTAACCCTATTAGCACTTTATATGCTTCACTGTCTCAACTTAGCATACTTTTATGAATGTGAAGGATAAATCAAAAAATATGTATGTATCAAATAAATTGGAATGTTTTCATTTCAATGCTGGTGTGCATAATATGGAGTAATAATAATTTATTAGATTTCTTTTTACTTTTGCTAATATTTTTGGGGACAAATTATAGCGATAGGATCGTATCAGTGTAGATGTCTAGTGATACATAATCTTTGCCTGTGAAGAATTTTGCCTCTGAGGTTGAGAACACTAATAACAGGGTGTTTTGTATTTCTGATACCAAGAGCATTTACTCTGGTGCAAGAGAAACATCTCTCAATTTGACACCAACTTTCTGACCCGAACTGTGCAAGCAACCAGTTATGGGAGATTCTCTTTGTCCAAGTGCAGTATTATTTAAAAAAATACTTTAATGACATGTATGAGGTATGTGCATTACTGCAACTTTACTGGCCAGTAGGCTTTGTGGTAGAGTCCTTGCTTAAAGTTTTACCTGTTTGTGGTTTAATCCTGGCTCATGAGAGTAATATATATATATATATATATATATATATATATATATATATATATATATATATATATATATATATATATATATATATATATATATATATATATATAAGCGGTATGAATATCTGTTCTACACAGGGAAAGACTTTTGCAGAATACTTAAGAAACACTGAATTCCATTGTAGTTTCAGGATGGTTGTTGTCTGAACCAGATCATTGAACCTTTATAATGTACGCTGATAGAGAAGAAGTTTTGCCTTGGAGAGACTTTGGGCAGGATTCACGAAGCCTCCATGTAAGAGTTATAACTCATACATGGAGGCTGCAGTTAAACGGAGTGATGTCAGCATGTTTTGCATATTCATGAGAGCATGCTGAATCACACCTAAGTCTAACACGGTCTGTGTAAGACATGTGGGGGCTTGTCCGTAGGCTGAGCCCTGCAAGCGGACACGCCCCCAGAAGTGTAAAAGTGCCCAAAGTAGACACCCACAACATAGTCCACGGAAATGTGAATAAACACAACACAACACATGCCCCTACAGACTATGAAACAGAAAAGAAATATAAATGAACATGTCATATTTTTTTAAATTGTAAAGATGTTTAACTGTGAGTGTGCTCGTTTGCATGGGCGTGCCCGTAGCGCAGCTACAGTAAGCAGTCAATGGGAAAGCATATAAGAACTAAATATGCAAAATAAGCCAGGAAGCAATAGCGTAGCGGTAGAGATGTTGGCTGCAGAGCAGGCATTCATGGTTCGAGCCCCCACAACACCAATTTTTTTTTTTGCAAAATAAGCAGGAAACAAGTCCCTGACAAATATGTACACATAAAACTGCAATATATGTAAATTGTAATGAAATAGCCCATTTATATTGAAGAAATGTGAGGTAACAAAAGAATAAAAAATGCCAGATGTGCCCATAGCTGAGCTACAGTTTAACAGGGTGAGTGCATGTGCCCGTAGATGAGCAGTGGTTTAACTGGTGCAAAATGAGTGCCCGTAGCTGAGCAGTGGTTTAACATGCTAAATATATGTGCCCCTAACTGAGCTGAGCGTAATATGCGTGCCGATAGCCAAATGAGGCTTAAAGCAGTGCACCCCGTTTGCGCGGAGCTGCGCAACGCGCAAACAAGCTAACCGACGGGCAACGTTGAGCAAGCCGTATCAAAACTGTCTTTACACATACACACCCCTCAGCATGTCTAGACAGTCATGAAAAATAAAAAGCAGTGGCCAGGTTCAAACCCAGGATACTATACACCATAGTCAAAGTACAGAACCACTAAGCCATGACAGCAGTACCAAGAAATGCAATAATAGCTAATATATAGGAATGAGTACAAAGTAGAGCATGACAATGCAGGTTTACTGAAGTTGATACAATTACAAAATGGCCAATCACAGATATGTGCAGGAAAAACGGACTATATAAGCCCCATAGGCGGGAATACACAGCATAAACGATTGTAGAACAGACCTGCAGGCAGAATGTCAGGTGTAGGAGAGGGTAGTCGCTTTCGAGCGCAGAGGTGGGGTGTTGAGGAGTCCAGGTACATGGCCTGGCTCCTAGTCCACAATCATGAGGCCCAACTCATGAAGGGCCAGGTCCTCTGGGGAGCGTACAGGGCTGAGACATGGGACCGGTTGGCTCATGAACTCACCAGTGCCACAGGGATTCCAAGGACAGGTGAGCAGGTCCGTCACCACCATGCGGACCTGAAGAGACGCAAGCAGGACTAACTGAACCTTTGGATCCAGGAGGCCCGGCAATCACCCAACGCCCCACCACTGTGTAAGTAACAATTAATTATGTATGTAAAAAGTTAAACTAGCTGAAATTATGGAGATGTGTATTCCAATATTACTTCATTTATATTACAGCTGCAGGTGTCCGTTCTGCAAACCATAGAGCCTATGGCGATAGGCTGGTGCGGTTGCGCCACCAGGCAGGTCAGTAATCCACTACCAGTAACTGTAAAGAAATATAAAAGTATGACAGTCAGCAAAAGAGTGCAGTGTAGCCAGTAAGGAATAGAATCTGCAAGTAACAGTGTGAAAGTGTATGCAAGTATTGCTTGATTACAAGAGTTCCCAGCCTGTAAGTGTAAACTAAACATGAAACTGTCCAACATATATTCAGAAATAAAAATGCCCTGCCTGTAAGAAAATAGTACACAACCTGCAGCAGGATGTAAAGTATAGCTGCAGAAGATGATGAAATCACATGTGTGAAATATATCCCTGTGGAAATACTGAAACATGACAGAAGTGAGACTGCTGGAAAGGATTGTAATAACTACTGTTAAAACATGTCAATAAAGCCTAGAAGTACCATCCTGAATAGTAACATGAAAGCAAGTGAGAGAGTGTGAGAGAGTGTCATGAATCCAGCAATACAGTAGTAATAATCCCTGAATAAAGTATACTGCAGTCAAGACAGAATTAAATGCATGTGAGACTCAGAACCAAACAGCAAACTCTGTTCAAAGTGTTGCTGCATGTGGAATGTGTATCCCAAAATCTGGATATGTTGCTCCCAGTCTGAAATACGCAGATAGGATGATTGTCTGATATACCAAACATCCACACTTGTCTACAGGTATATAAAGCAAAAGTAGCAGGATGATGTATCTGAACAAAGCTTGATATTAATGTGTATGAAGAACACTAAAATGTATAGTGATGTTGCAGTAACAGTCCTATCAGCAAGGTGAAGTAGTTAACATATAGGACACTGTAGTTAGAACAGTAGTGTGTATATAACTGTAGCTATTTGAAATGTACAGCATATGTATTGGCATTTGAAGGTGTTAATATTACCTTATTTACCCCATCCTATAACCACCTATAACCCATTCCACGTGAACATGGTATGTGCAATCACAATTAACACCCCTGGACATTTGTCCTGTTGGGTCATATATATTTGCATGTCTGTTGATGCATCTGCCCTGTTCATACACCCACACCTGATGGCCTGTTGCCATCAATTAACCCTGCATGTTGTTGGACTGTGTATTTCTGTTCAAATTATGCATGTGTTATGCACGCAGTTCAATGGTGTGAATATCTGGGTGTTTGGTTAATGGGAATACTAATGCATGCTGTTACAACTAACTGTGAATGGTATTATATGTCACTAACCCAAACTGTCATGACATAATGCAAAACATGGAATGACAGGGAAGGCGGGTTCCAGCGGACCCACCTCTCCCACCTCAGCTGGTCAGTGCACCTGGCACTAGTGCCAAGTCTGGACCCTCCTCCGGTGGCCCTGTGCCACCTGCGGGTGGAAGCGCTGCAGGGGATGGGGCTCGCCCCCCCTCTGCAAGTGTGGCCGGAGGAGATCCACCTCTAACCCTCTGTAGCGTCCGGACTGTGGTGCGTAGGGAGATTTGGGACTCTGTCCTTGAGCCCCTACGCCAGCTCAAGGCATGGGTGGCGCAACTAATGGGCATGCCCATTGCCCCGCCTACACAGCCCCCAGCACAGCCCCGTCCTGGGCAGTGAAGGAACAGTGGCAACTGCCTATGGGTGGGGATATCAGTTCCACTGTTGCCATCTGTGGGCTCATGGGCTCTGGACATCCCAACCTCCGTCCCCGTCAATTGTGTAACCCCCCCACACGTGTCATACACCGCCCCTGTATGCGTCTTGTTTGTCTTGTCTGTTTACCTACCCAGCCTACCTCCCCAGCTGAACCGACTTCCTTCACCTGACATACCACTCTTACCTGAAAAAAAAAAAAAAAAAAAGGGCACTCTGTACCCACAAAAAAAATATGCCCCATACATAGCTGCCCATCCCGCACACATGTCCACTGGACATGGAACCTATCAATTACAATTGGCTGTACAACAAGTGTTATTGTTGTCTTGACACCTCTCCCAGGGGTGGAAGGTTTCAAATGTCACACCAAATTACATACATATGCACAGCTGTTGCTGCAGAAGAAATGGGCAGCTATGGGCCTTACCTACATCCCTCCTGCACATCCCAAGCTTGTTTCCCTACTGTCTTACCCTCTTTGTGACCCCTTTTTCACCACTTTCCTGTCTCCCCATTTTCTTTTCTTTCAAAGAAAATAGCGCGGGTGTACGCCAGAGTAAGCACTGTTAAGCGGTTGTAACCGGTGTGCGTGAGCTAACCGCCAGTGCGCGTGAGCTCCGCAAACCAGCGCTAGCCCGGTTACAACTGCTTAAAAGTGCCTTAGTCACTGTGATTGACAGGTCCTGTACTCAGTTCAAAAGAAAAATAAACTCCCACTGTCAGTCCCGAACCCAGGACCTTGGAAACACTAGCCTGCACAACCTACCACTAAGCCATGACTCTTATGCAAACACATTGTGCTAAAATAAATATAACATGTAAAAGTAGGGATGAATGTAAAGGGAATATAGGATGTGTAGTACACAAAGCATGCCATTTAAAATAAATGTCAAAAACAATGGATATCCATAATAGTAGTGTGTGAAAAGAAACAGCCATGCTAGTTGGCAGCCTGTAGATAATAAGGTCAGTTAAAGTACATAGATATATGTATGCATATGTACATATATATATATATATATATATATATATATATATATATATATATATATATATATATATATATATATATATATATATATATATATATATATATATAAATATATCTAGATATACTTGTAGGAGTCAATGTGCATACACACTTGCTACAGGGAACATGAAAGAGGAATGGAGAACTGTGAATATACAACACAGCCTGAAGCATGAGAGAGATACTAACCTTTACAGTCACAGAACACTGTCCACAGCATACCAGCATGGTCCCCCACACAATCTGAAAGAGCAACGCCTATCACACATACCTTTTTATAGCACTGACCTGAAATCACAGTGAGAACTGCAATCAGTACACAACTGGCTGTATGCAATTAGCAAATGCTGGCCTTCAATTGGTGCAGAGGCCATCACATGGACTTATGCAAATACCTACAAAAGCATCCAGTGCTAACACTCCCCACATGCAATAAATTAATTACATTGTCTGTAAGCAGACAGAGAGAGGCCGAGAAGTGCAAGAGAGAGAGAGAGAGAGAGCACCAAAATAAAAAAAAAACACACTGTGACTCTCCCTACCCTGAAGCTGTCAGCACTGACAGTAGCAGCAGCAAGCAGAAGCTGTGGAACGCAACCAGCTGCGACATACAGAGGTAATGCAAAGTAGCAGGTTAACAGTGTGCATATTGTGAACCCTCCAAATGTGTCATAGGTCTGTATCCATAGGTATGTCCATGTGATATGTTGTGTGTACATAGTTCCAACAAAGGGATGACCACACATCACATGTCAAGCAGTCATAGGCCAGGATCCTGGTAGCATGTGTCTGTGTGTTGGCCTAGCAATGGCTGTAGCGACTGTTTTGAAATGTCAGACAGGCCCCAAGCCAGGATCAGCCCATCCCAAAGGCACCCTGGCTGGGAACAAGTGTCTGCAGGTACCTGATGTCACTGCACATGCATCCCATACTGCATTACCCCATAGCGTAGCAGACCAGGCCCATTATGCATATGATGTGGTAATTCCCAGGGTCAGTCGAGGTGTCCCCTTAGTGTTGTGGGACCACTGCTGCTGTATGCCACTGTCCAGGTACATATCCTGTAGCACAGCCAAGATAAACTATCAGTGTTACATGCGGTGGTATGTTCCCTCAGAGTGCTGGTAGCACACATCCAGGGGGACCATGAGGTCACAGTGATGCTGTGTGTTCTCCTCTGCTGAGGGCGGCCCTCACCTGGACATGTGCGATGATAGGGAGGTTACACCCAGCTGTGATAAATATCTGAAAGGAGAGGGAGGGGGGATATGTGCACCGAACATGTGTGCAGGAATGTTGCCAATATGCGTGTGTTTGGTGAATGTTAAGTAGGTGTGGACTAACACAGAGCATATCCGAGGCATGTGGTCCGTATGTGTAACATAACTGAAGAAGGCCTTGTGGTCATCCACAGTGTTTGTGTCTATTACCCTCCCAGAGTAGGCTGTGGCTGTTGTTATGACGGACTGTAGCGTAGTACCAGTGCTGACCACAGATGCCTACCCTTAATGTGAATGTGCTCTGTCCTGCAGTAGCCCCCTGCTATTGTTATACAATCTGCCTCTGTCTGGGGTCCACTGGACAGGATGCCTAACCATTGTGCATAGGGTCTGGGTTAGACATGTGTGTGCAAGTGTCATGCAATCCGCAGCATGTCTGTGGTAAGCATTTGCAAAGGGGTCAGCAGTGTGGCTTGTGGCTTCCACTGGCCCAGTGTGCTGCACGGATACCATCCCAGTCCCAGCAAGTGAATAACTGTCTAACCACATACATATCAATGTAGTCTACTGTACTGGTGGTGGTGGTGGGATATGTATATCCAGGCCGTTTAACGTCTGTCCACATCAGAGTAGTGGACGGTGTCCCACATACAGTACCTTGGGATGGACCCCCAGAGTGAGGTTGTGCATAGCACCTGTCAGTGTGTGCTGACCGATGGGGCATGCTACCACGTAGTGTAGAATGTGGCAGGTATTGTTGCACAGGTATTGGCTGAGCACTGGTATCTGGCCATGTACCTGTGTATCCACCACGACACACACACATGCAACATATGGGAGTAGTAGTATACCACTACACATGCATATCATGTATAGTATGTGTGCCATACATTGCTGACATGGTCTGCTGATATCCTGTCTGTGTTCTCTTCCAGGGAGATGGCGCGACAGCGTAACCCCGCCTACTCCATTGCGGAGGATGAGGAGATCCACCAGAGCCTGGTGCGGGAGTATGACATCTTGTTTTCCCGCACCAGTCAGAACCAGCAGGAGAGGGCCACACTGTGGCAAGACCTGGTCCGTAGGGTAAATGAAATTGGCACGCATAACAGGACATATGAGCAGGTATGACATCACTGCAGTGATTTAATCCGAAGCGTCCGGCAGCGTGCAGCAGATATCCACAGGCAACAGGTCGTCACAGGAGGTGGGGTAGCCACACATCCCCCCCTCACCAGACTGGGGGGGCTACTCCTAAGTGTTGTGGCTCCAGCCCCGGAACACCAACAGCAGTACACCTACATTATGATGGAGGCTGGTTCCACACAGCAGAACGACATGGAGCGTGCAGGTAATATGCCATATGTACACCTGACTGTTCTGTACACTGTATCATATGCAATATCAATGGGACAGATGTGCCCACTAACATTAATCTCATCATTTCTGCAGGTCCCTCCAGGGTTACAGAGAGACAGGCCATCCATGCTGGTGAGTGTGTTTAACATAACCTATAATAGTCCTGATAATGCTAGTAACAGTAGTGTAACTCAGTAGTGCTCTGTGTGTATACTGCAGGGTGTGCATGTGTGCATGTGTGCAGGTGTGTCAGTACCCATGTGTGCATGTGTGCAGGTGTGCCTGTGTCCAAGTGTGCATGTGTGCCTGTGTCCACATGTGCATGTGTGCATGTGTGCCTGTGTCCACGTGTGCATGTGTGCCTGTGTCCACGTGTGCATGTGTGCCTGTGTCCACGTGTGCATGTGTGCCTGTGTTCATGTGTGCATGTGTGCATGTGTACATGTAACCATATGTGCATGTGTGCATGTGTCCATGTGTGCATGTGTGCATGTGTCCACGTGTGCATGTGTGCATGTGTCCACGTGTGCATGTGTCCACATGTGCATGTGTGCATGTGTGCATGTGTGCCCATGTGCATGTGTCCATGTGTGCATGTGTGTATAAGTGCATCACTGGTAACAATGTCTGGAGAATGTAAGCTGTGTTTCCTGTCTTCATCCCACAGGTTCTGGGGCTGCTCTGGTGACCTGCAGCAGGGAACCTGAATCCTGTGCCACGGCTACTGGTAATGATGATATATGTGTAATGGTACAGGAAGGTGTGTCAGGGTCTGCCATTGGTCAGCCAATTGACAGTACACAGCTGTCAACCCCATCATTGCGCACAGTCATCCTGCCTATACATCCTATGTCACCATTGTCCCTAGGTGATGGACAGGATACATCGAGCATAGACCAGGGTAATGTGGTACCTGTGGCACATGTGTCCCCACACAGCAGCCATGGGCAGGGTCCTCCGATGGTACCACACAGACAGTTGCCCATGGGTTCTCGTGGGAGCATCCGTGGGCGTACTGCCTCTGGCTGACGTGCCCTACGAGGTCTGTCAACCTCAGCGATGTTTCGGACTGTCATGCAGGCTCAGTCACGTATGGAAAGGTACACCAGACAGGGTCTGAGGGAGCTCAGGGCATGCCGCACAGCCATGACAGACAGTATGCGTGACATTGCGGATGCTATCCGTAACTTCACCGATGTCATAGACAGATGTTGTGGGGACATTTTACAGCAGTTCCGCAACCAGATGTCCATGAGCCAGGGCAGTGGTGGGCATCTGCGGTGTCGACGTGGCAGTATGCCGGCAGCGGCAGCAGCTGGCAGTCAGCGCGGACGGCAACAGGCTTGCGCATGCCCCCATAGTGCCAGCAGCAGCCCCAGCAATGCTGGGTCTGTGCTGTCATCGGAACGCCCCAGGAGACCACGTGCGCGTGGCTCTGGACAGTCCCAACAGGGACATGTGTCCAGTCAACACACTCCCACTTCTGATGACAGTACCCAGTCAGGCGTTGTACTGGATACGGTCCGTAGCACCCCTGCCAGGCACAGGTACCGTGTCCGTGCACACAGACACTGATCTGTACGGCCTGCCAGGTGCAGTCTGTGGCTGTCCACAAACCCCTGTATACGGCAGCCATGAGGTGGAACTGTGTGCGTGCATACACACATGCGGAATGTCAACACTTAGGGCGACCACATACATGCACACACTGCAGCAACACTGGCCCACCCTGTACTGCTGCCCCTCACCAACACACATACACACACATGTCAATTGGTGGTATCAGTGGCTGACTCAGGCATACCTAATCCACACCCTGTGCATATGATGACACTGTGCCACATCCTGCAATCTCTAACATCATTGCGGGAACAGGTAAACATGTTGCTGATGCACAGGGTGACTACATAGACGTGTATTAGTAGTATCATGTTGGTAACAGTACAGTGTGCTGCTATGACTGTGTGTGTACCCCAGCATGCCTGCTGTAGTAACTGTATGAATGTCCTGAATTGTTATCTGCACCCATAGTACATACCAAAGCATAACAGCTGCACATAATTGCATGTCGGTGGTAAGGTTGTCAACAGATAGCCGCATACATGGGTAGCACAGGGGGAATGCTAATGCAAGTAGTGATATGCAATGGTGGACATGTACAGTAATGGTGTCAAGATGCCCACAACAACTATGCCATGTGTATGTTCACGCATCTAGATATGTGTGCAGTACCAATGTTGTCCAGACCACAAATAAGTATGACATAATATCGGTTCCACCATGGCCATCTGTGCTGCGTATTCCTGGGTACATGTTGACAGTGCCTACATATATGCATTGTGAATTACTGTTATTGTTACCCCTTCTTCGTTGTATGATGCAGTACTTCCAGCCCTGTGTACTGTAGCCTTGTTTGCATGCATGTTCACCTGGGGTCCCCTGTAACACTGCTTACACCTGCAATGCCGGGTTACAGTTCTTCTGTAGACTGCTGGTGACATCTGCATAGCGTACCATATGTATGTCAACCTTACCCATGACAGACCGGCACTGTCTGTCCTGTACACATGTAAGTAGCCTGTGACACATTGCACACGTCTTACCCGGCATATACCCATGTGTGCAGTCATATATGTCAGTGCTATGAGACAGAGGCAGTCCACCCACACATACACACCTTCAGTATGTTGTTCCTTATTGGTCCTATGTGTTGGTACTCACCATGGCAATCACACTACTAGGGTGGCATGTCCAAAGGTAACCTGTGAATTGCCTCTATGGTCCAGTCATGGTTTATGTGGGTCATGTGTCATCGTCACAGCTGCCACATGTATGCAGTCAGCCATCACCCTTGGCCAGGTATATACAACACATGTGTGGGATGCCACCACACAGCCAGTCTGGGGACCGGTCTCTCTGAACCCAGTGATGCCATACCCTGTCAGGTGGCATGTCATATATACTACATACAGGACAAACGTCAAACCCAATCCCTGCCGCTACTAATGATAATACCCCTGAAGACGTTCCTGATAGCTTTGACTAGTCCTTTACTGAGACAGTGCAGGCCCTAGCTTGCCAACTACCTCCTAGCTCCCCTGATCCCGAAAGCAGCACCCCTAGACAAATACTTGCGTCCAGCTGCCAACCAGCCACCACTTCACTTCTCCGTACCTTTGTTGTAACAGTGAAACCCACTACACTGTGTGCCGATCAACACCCTGCCGAGTACCTATCAAAACCAGATGATGCTATTGCTTACCCCGTCTCAAAGGTAATCAAAGGTACTATGTTAGAATCTAACTTTCCCACCATCTGTAAAATGTCATATGTAATCCCACTTCACACAGGAGGCAGCTCTACTGACGTCTCCACTGATAGGCCAATAGCTATACACTCTCCACTTGCAGAGGTTATGGTGACTTTCGTCATATACAAGTCATGCACCACCTAGTCCAGCATTGCAGTATGGCAGACACTCAGCATGGCTGACGTCCTCATCACAGCACTCCGTCAGGCCTCCTAGCCTTTACTAACACCATAAGCCATACCTGCAACATCAATGATATATCCACAGCCCTCTGTTTGGATAACTCAAAGGCATACGATATGGTTGATCACCAACTTGGACTCTGCACCCTGCACAGACTGTCTAGATACTGAAGCCTTCCAATGGTGTCAATCCTACCTGCATGGTCAACAGCAGGCCGGCCTCTGGCAGAACAAACCCTCTAACCATCTACCAAACACCCTCAGAGTACCACAAGGCTCTATCCTAAGGCCCTTGCTGTCCTCCATCGTCATTAACGACCGTTATACTGTCATCCCAAATGCCAGCTGTATCCAATATGCTGTATACCCTACTCTGATCTGCTCAGCCACATCTCCAGTAGAGTTATGTTCAGCTACCCAGACCACCTGTAATACAATAGCAAACTGGCTTTCTGAACGTCGTCTGCTCCTACATCCCAATCAAACTGGACTGCTGTTATTCCACAAACACGTAGGTCTACCACGTTCACCGTTACCATAACATCAACCGATGGCACAATACTCTACCCTGACCCATCTCAACAACTATTAGGTGTCATCATAGACAATAACCTCATATGTGACATACATGTTAACCAGATTAGCCAAGCCATCAATAGAAAGCTAGGGTCACTTTACAGAATTAAAGCCTTCCTAGCCCCTCCAGCTAGAGGTGCCATAGCTTGCTCACACCGTGTTGCAGCCCTTCTGTATGCATCCCCTCTACTCTCACATATGAACAAGACTGTCCTTAACAAGCACTGGATTTGCTACAACCACATTGCCAGGTTTGCCACTGGCCGCCTGGTATGACACATCATTGCATCAATCTAAATCAGCTTGGTTGGCTTGCAATACCCAGCCTAATACAGTATAACCAACTGATTATGGCCTATAAAATCCTGTATAATCCAGACAATACCCCTGCACTTAAATTACAATCACCCCCTATAACAATCCTAGACCGCTTTGAGCCTCTAACATTGTACTGCTTCGGACTAGCGAGTCTATTAACACAGCTGGTGATTCTGTCTTTGCAAATCCTGTACGAAGATCCTGGAACCCACTTCCAGCTGATATTACCCTAATGTCCACCTTAGGTCATTTAACAGTAGACCCAAACAACATTTGTCATGTAACTGGCTATGTCAGTGTATCAGGCCTGGCTAACTCGGATGTGTAACCTGTGTGAACCACTGTACTGTGTAAATACAATGTAATCCTGGCTTGTGCTCAGGTCTAACATTAACCTGTGCAACATGTTGGACCTGCTTACTTATGTAATCTCTGTACATAATCTGTTTGTACTATGTCATGCTAGTATTTTCTAATGCTGTATCTGCTACCCTCGTAGCTTGTCTCCACGGGCCTACCCTGGGAATGGACATGCATCCAGTTGGGCTATCCCAGTCAACATATGTAGGACCAATAAATATATCAATACATGATATTACAGTGACAACAATATCAGGCAGACATTGCCACACACTGACAGCATGCTGAACACACTGGGGCATACGTGGGGACTCAGACTAGCAGCCTGCCTGTGCATCATACACCTCCGCAGCTGGCACACAGGCATATGTTCCGTCGGAACACAGCACATGCCACACATGGCACGCACATCCCCTGTACCGCACACCCACAGCCTGTAGGGCTACACAACACACCTGCTACATACGTGTCAGGTACCTGTCATGTGTGCTGCACTGGGGTCCCGCTCAACAGGCTGTATCTGGTGAAGGGCACAGTGATATGACTCAGGGGCACTATGGTCCACCACAGCACACATGCATACAGGTCAGACAGAGGCATGGACAGATATGACTCACTCATTGACCATGCCAGTGTGGCTGCCTGGGACATACCTCCCTGGACTACATGATAGGGAACATAGAATGGATCTCTCAGCATTTGGCACAGGCCAGTATGAGCCTGATGTTAGTTGCAAACATACTCTCCCCAGGTATTCTACCACTATATGTGGGAAGGCTGTTGTATGTCTACATTATGCTCAGTCTCCACTGTCATTCATAGGGTATCCACTGGCTGTCAACATGTGCTTACATGCTAGGAAGCCACATTGCTGTTCACGGGTCATCTTGCACGTGACACACATGGCCCGATGTAAACTGGCAAGGCTCCTTGGTACACACATACTGCCTTATGCTGCAGGACATGGTTTACATAGCGACCTCCGTGGGTATCACACAGGTTAGGATACTGACAGTGCTGCTACACAACTACAGCAGTGTACACCGGAGGATGCATGCACCGGACACTGCCCTCAGCATGGTGAACTGCAGTGTCTGTGCAGTACCAGATGCATGAGTCATGGCTCACAGGTGTTACCCATCACTGACAGGCTATGCCCCTTACCATGCCTGCCATCCCCTACACATGTAACACACATGGATAGGGGTGTGGTATCCCAAGTCAACACAGATACACACACCTCCAGGTTGTTGGCACAGCACAAACCATCAGGGCCTACTCAGGTGCAGCTGACAGTGTGTCGGACTGCCATCTGGTTCATAGCATGGCACACACAACCCTCACATACACAGGAAGACCACCTATCCTCCATAACAACAGCGGCAATATGACAGTCCCATGAACTGTGTTTATAAGGCCATACTGCATCCAGCCGAACATTGTGTGTGAGCATTGCTATAGCTACAACACTCTAGTTGACGAGTTCACAGCATGTGGTCACCGAAATGCAGTGGAATGACATGTTACCACTACCACAACAGGTGGGAACATACAGCACCTGTACATTGACTACATGTACACTATATGGGCCAGACCAGATGTGTATCCCCTGCTGTAGGTCTTTCACCATAGACACCCACACTGTATAGGGACATACCACGCGGACCCTGCACAGTAGGACACACAGTCATATTGGTATACATTGCTAATACCATTTATCCACACAAAGCATGTGTCAGACATGGTAACTACTGCAGGTCACAGGTATTTCTGTGTATGTGTCACACACATACATCATGTGTGCAATGCCATTGCTGGGTTAGGCAATGGCATGCATTGGTATGTACACACACCCACGCAAGGTCATACTGTGTGACACAACCACACGTGATAGTTGTGGGTTACCCAAACATGCCTATCTGTACTCTGACGATGGTAATAGACACAGTAGCAGAGCACACTATTGGCATTACTAGCCAACTAGCCCTGTCTGGCTGTGCTGATAGTGTGGTGACATCCCCTGTGTTTACTGGTGGGGTATGCAGCATCTGGTGTATAGTAGTAGTATTTGCCAAAAGGATCTGTTCCCTCACACTTGCATTTACACACACCCTACTACCCCCACACACATGCAAACGTGTCATATGCAGGATTCATTCCCCTACCTACCTATGTCATGACACGTGGGAGGGACGCATTAGCAAAGCGCACTGTTCGGTTTACTAGATAGTTCCTTGTCTCTGGATATACTTAGAGGGTGCTGACAACATTAGTACTTTGAAAGGGTAATGTGCATCAGGTAGTGTGATCACCTGATTGCCAAAAATAACATGTCTTTCATACGGACATGCACACACACACATGTATTTACAGGTTTCAAATTCCTACCTAATTACATTACGATACACAGGGGAAACACATTAGCAGAGCATGCTATTCGCATTACTGGGAGGCTTCCCTTCTCCTGCTGTACCTATACAGTGCTGACATCATCTGTGTTAAGAATGGGGCGTGTGCATCCTGTAGTGTGTTCTCCCATTTGGCAAAAGGAACATTTCCTTCATACATATCTGCACACACACACAATCACCCCCCCCTCCAAACACACACACTTGGCATCTGCAGGATTCAAACCACTACCTAACTATGTTATGACACATGAGACGGATGCATTAGCAGAGCGCGCTATTCGCATTACTGGGAGGCTTCTTTTCTCCTGCTGTACTTATAGGATGCTGACATCATCTGTGTTAAGAAAGGGGCGTCTGCATCCTGTAGTGTGTTCTCCCAGTTGGCTAAAGGAACATTTCCCTCTCACAGCCTTTCACACACACAAACCCCACTCACCCACACACACACACTGAGCATTTGCAGGATTCGAATCCCTACTTAACTATATTATGACACTTGAGGGCAACGCATTAGCAGAGTGCACTGTCCGAATTACTGGGCATCTGTTCTGCACCTGTAGTATTTCTAGGGTGCTGACATCTTCATTTCCACAGAGGTTTGTGGTTGTCGTACTACCTGTCAGGTGGGGGATAGCATGTATATGCATTTGCAGCCACCTACATCAGGGTCAGGTGTGCACATCGCACTGGCAGGTTAGGTTCTATACCATGCTTTGGGACCACAGGACCTGTAACACACAACACTACCAGTCCAGCACACCACACCCACATCCAGGACACACACCTAGCTTACTCGGGATCTGTGCCAGGATATGCAGGTATTCACATACACCGTTCAGTTGTTAACATCAGGTACAGGCATATTGTGTGTGTGACCTACTCAGGCCTCTACCACTATACCCTACCGCCACTACAATTTGTGGGTCCATGTGCTATGGCAGAACCACACACCACAGCCACATGGGTTAATACATATTGCACCTGTCCATCTGCAACGTGGGTACCCACTGTTCCACACCGGAGGTAGACCACCATTGTTGATACCTGCCCATGTCCACCTTTCCTGGACATCCATATCCCATCTCCACCACCAGGCAAGGTTGTCACTGCACACAAACTGTGTTTAGCACATGCAGACTCTACACTTGTGTAGACTGGGGTGAATGACTTCAGAGGACCCATGCTGGAGGACTATACTGGCCACGCAGCATATTCCTTGACATCTGCATCCTATGAGCATGTGTACAGTTTGCATTGGTCATTCAGATATTGGCAAAGGCTCTTGCTACCCCCATAGTGCCTATGTTAGGCAGGGCTCAGATGACAAACCCACCTTCATAGGTGTCACAAGGGATACAAAACTAAGAGCAATGCTACCCAATGCCAGATATCTGCACCTCCAGATGCGTGCACCCAAAACACTCCTTGGCATGGAAAACATCGATATCTGTGCAGTTACAGATGCCTGGTTCAGGGCTACTGAGAGCACGCCAGCACTACCGGGTTTAACCCGGTTGATTTCTTTGAAACAGTCACCAAGGCCATTGACGAGGGGAAGGTGGTTCACACAGCCTACCTGGACCTTGCAGACGCCTTCACCACAATACCCACTTGGGCATTCTAGAGAAGGTCACCAGCTGAAATATAAGGCCCTATGTCACTACATGGATTGCACAGTGGCTCAAGGACAGATACCACATGGTTAGCATTGCTGGAGCCATGCCAGACCCCACAACAGTTATGGGTTGTGTCCCACAAGGCTCAGTCCTGGGACCCTCTTGTTTGGTATATATTTCTTGGAGGTACAGGCCAACATGGATGGACTGTGGCTGTCCAAATATGCAGATGACTGCAAACAGGCCACCATAATCGCCTCTTCAGCTGACACAAGCATCCTCCAAAGGGGCATCATAGCAACAGACAACTTGTGCCAGAGCCATGGCCTTCTGCTGAACAGTGTTTAGAAAGGGGAATGTGCATCCTGTAGTCTGTTCACATAGTTGACAAAAGGGACATTGTCCTCACACACACTACCCCCCTCAGACAAACACACACACTTGCCATTCACAGGATTCAAACCCCTATCTAACTATGTTATGACACTTGAGACAGACGCAGTGGCAGAGCGTGCGATTCGCATTACTGGGAGGTTTCTTTTCTCCTGCTGTACTTATTGGGTGCTGACATCATTGGTGTTTGGAAAGGGAATGTGCATCCTGTAGTGTGTTGTCCTATTTGCCAAAAGGGACATCTTCCTCACACACACAAACCCCCCTCAGACAAACACACACACTTGTCATTCACAGGATTCAAACCCCTATTTAACTATGTTATGACGCTTGAGACGGACGCAGTAGCGGAGCGTGCTATTCGCATTACTGGGAGGTTTCTTTTCTCCTGCTTTACTTATTGGGTGCTGACATCATCGGTGTTTAGAAAGGGAATGTGCATCCTGTAGTGTGTTGTCCTATTTGCCAAAAGGGACATTTCCCTCATACACACAAACCCCCCTCAGACAAACACACACACTTGCCATTTACAGGATTCAAACCCCTATCTAACTATGTTATGACGCTTGAGACGGACGCAGTAGTGGAGCGCGCTATTCACATTACTGGGAGGTTTCTTTTCTCCTGCTGTACTTATTGGGTGCTGACATCATCGGTGTTTAGAAAGGGAATGTGCATCCTGTAGTGTGTTGTCCCATTTGCCAAAAGGGACATTTCGCTCACACACACAAACCTCCCTCAGACAAACACACACACTTGCCAGTCACAGGATTCAAACCCCTATCAAATTATGTTATGACGCTTGAGACGGACGCAGTAGCGGAGCGCGCCATTCGTATTACTGGGAGTTTTCTTTTCTCCTGCTGTACTTATTGGGTGCTGACATCATCGGTGTTTGGAAAGGTAATGTGCATCCTGTAGTGTGTTGTCCTATTTGCCAAAAGGGACATTTCCCTCACACACACACAAACACCCCTCTGACAAACACACACACTTGCCATTCACAGGATTCAAACCCCTATCTAACTATGTTATGACACTTGAGACAGACGCAGTAGCAGAGCGCGCTATTCGCATTACTGGGAGGTTTTTTTTCTCCTGCTGTACTTATTGGGTGCTGACATCATCAGTGTTTAGAAAGGGAATGTGCATCCTGTAGTGTGTTGTCCTATTTGCCAAAAGGGACATTTCTCTCCCGCAGACTTACACACACACCAACCCCACTCACACACACACACACACACACTGAGCATTTGAAACCCCTACCTAACTATGTTATGACACTTGAGACGGACGCATTAGCAGAGCGTGCTATTCGGGTTACTGGGAAGTTTCGTTTCTCCTGCTGTACTTATAGGGTGCTGACATCATCTGTGTTTAGAAAGGGGAATGTGCATCCTGTGGGGAGGCAGACACCAAGCACACTCTGGCTAAGCTGTCATTCCCTAGGGCAAACAGCCTAGTGTTGACCTCTACACCCATATGTTTAATTGTCAAATGCACATTATTTGTTGCTGATAGACTGTTTGCACATCTTTATTGCCATAGCATTCCCTGTTTGTATGAACAACTTGTGCATCTGTGGAAGATGTTTGCATATGGGAGGCATCCACTATATCACATACGTCTCTGTAGTCATCTAGCTGTGTGCACTGGGCAGACTGCTATAATGTGGTTGGTTCCTGGATTACAACATAACAATACCAGCTATGTGTGTCCAACTGCTACACCGAGATTTGGCCTAAGTGTGTGAGCATGCCCAGTTCAGCCTTCCCATGGCATGTTGTCAATGTGTGTGAGCATGCCCAGTGTGAGCATTCCATATGTTGGACTCTGCAGCCCACCACATTTGTGGATGGGTCTGAACTTCAACAACTATCACCCGTTTATGGTTGTGTGTTGTGTGTCATGTTTTGTGTAGTTACGGTACAACTGCTTTGTGTGTGAACACAAAAGGGTTATACTGTGCCTGCAGTGTTTGCATGGGATACTTTGCATACAGTTGTCAACATCCTTTCACACTGACCTAACACTGTAGTACTGTATAGTGTACTGGTAGTGCTTTGACTGTGGTGGGCAGTATCCTAGGCTTTACTGCTATCACTGCTTTACATTTCGATAGTGGGCACAACAGCCTGGTTACGGGCCAGTTGTGTACATCTGACCATGTTGCATTCTGTTCAGATATGAACTACTTAAACCAGGCTTGTCCAACATTGGTAGTGTATTCCACAACATAGGTGTACATTTGCAAACACTAGTGATGTGCCCTAGTCCATGTGTAATGCTAGTTGGAGAGTATGTTTGTCCTTCAACACACATTGTAAGTGGAGTTTGCCATGACATATGTCATGGTTAGTATACTGTGCCTCTGTCTACCTGTGACATGACAGTGGCACCCAGGTTAAATCTACCATCTCCCATCCACTCATCTGGATTCCTATTGAGGTAGATTGATATTTGACTCTATGGGTAGCCTGTGCTGGGGGTGGCTTCTGTGTTATGGAGCACGCAGTACAGCTTGTCCTATGTAAGTCAGTGCTGGGGTTCAGGTCTCTCATGTGCATAGCTCACTGCCAGTCAGATTGTACAAGGTGCAGCATGTTTATTGATGCCAGCAACACAGGCAACACATGGCATCTGGGCAAGCTCTTTGATACTCCTGATGAGGTACTGTTGGGGACTTTACAGTTGATGGAGGTGTCTGCTGAGGTATATCCCACAGGGGCGATTGTAGTCAATTGTACCACTAATGATGGATGACTGCAGAGCCACAATGACCTCCCCTTATCTAGATCTGACAGCCTTCATGATTAGGTGGGTATATGGTATGTTCCTGTAAACACTACAGCACATGTTTGTCCAATGCAGGATATCTATCACCTTGTGTCCCCAGGTCTCTCATTACATGTTAACTACATCATGGGTTAACACATATGTGGTAATTGGTGGGCACTTACTGTATATCCACGGGGGTTGACTATACATGATTCTGCACTTAGCTTTCTGACACGGCTATGGCACCAGTTGTCTGTTTCTATGTGGCCCTTTTGTGGGATGCTTGTGTCAGCTGGTGGATCATATGTGGTGAGCAGTTTGTAGTCCTCTGCAACCATGTTCGGACACAGTCCTTCCATGTTTGCCTGTACCTATGGGACATATATACCAGACGGGGGAGATCCCAGGACAAAGCCTTGTGGGATGCCAGTTATATATGGTTTGTAGTCTGACATGGCTGCAGCATGTCTGACCATGTCTGTTCTGTCCTTGGTCTGGTTTGCAACCCCTCTACTGACATGTGGGTTTATATTTAAGCTGGTGAGCCTATCTATAATGAACACGTTGGGTATTGTATAGAAGCCTTTGCAAGGTTCAGATACACTATGTGGAGCACATTGCCCTCATCAATGACCTTAATGGCTGTTTCAATTGAGTCAAACATGGTTAGGGGCAGGATCTGCACTTGGGTGGGCCACACTGGGTTGGGTCTGGTGTCAGTAGGTCCCCAATATCTTTATGTCTGTGGTACATGCTGATCCTTTCCATAGCTGTGCAAACCGAGCTTCTCAGGATTCTGGGGTAGTACTGTTCAGTATCTATTCAGGCAACACCTTTGTTGAGAAGGACCACTGTTGTTGTACACTGCTCTTTGGGTACATATTCTGTGGTAAGGCTGACATTGAGCAGTAGTGTGGCTTTGCATTCCATTCATCTTGGAGTCCATGTTGCACTAAGCCCAGGACAACATCTCATACCATTGCTGCTGTGTGTTTTGCTTTGTAGATGTTGGCTGTTACCTCAGCATCTGCAATGTCAGGGGGCCAGCAGTCTGCTGGGATAGATATTCTGCATTCGGGGGGGGGGGGGTTGCACTGCACCTGTCAGGATGTATGTTGGCAGTATGTGTGTGTGTTTGTGATATTTGTGTGGTTCAGGGCATATCTGTGAATTCCCAATATGGTTCCTACCATCAGTTGTGAAAGCCTTGGGATTATCCTTAGTGTCCTGTACAATTTGTATCTTCATAGGTTCATAGGGTCATACTAGGCTATCCACCCTGGGCATTTGTTAGCCTAGCCAGAGTGTGTGTGGCTTTTGACACCCCTTGCTATGTGCATATTATGGCCATTTATGTTTTGCTTGGCTGTGCCTCTGTCTAGACATGACACAGTGAAGACCCCCAGTGTAACTCTACAATCATCCATCCACTTGGCAAGATTCCTGTTGAAGAGTGTCAGTGAGGGGCTCTGCCTAACATGGAATGGGATTCTGGTCCAGGATGTGGGGAGCCTCTGGATTATGTATCTGTCCCACCAGCACATCCTATTTCATTATTTGTTGAGGTTGACATCTCTCCCTCTCACAGCTCCGATGGATTTGTATTTTCTAGGGTGGGGCATGTCCATTACTCCTGTGCTGGGCATGGCCTCCTACAACAGGCATGCAATGCCTCTGTGTAGGCCGTATGTGACTGGATTCAGCTGGGGTGTCTACAGCCAGGCAGCATATGACATATATTTGTGACCCTTTATCCTATTGGTGAGGTACCTTTGAGGTCTTTCTAACTGCTGCAGGTGTCAGGTAAGATACATCCCATATGAGGCATTGTACTGGATTATGGGTGTGATTGGAGAAAAGTATAGGGGCACAATGACCTCTGTTGCCGTAGATGTGACTCCTTTCCTGCTACGGTGTCAAATGTAGACAGTCTTCCTAGCCACATTGGCAATGTGGGTGTCACATAACAGGTTACTGTCCACGTGTGTCCCTAGGTCCCTGGTTACTCTTTCTATACATACTGGTTTACCACCTATGTGGTAATTTGTGGTATCTTGTTTGTTATTTGGTGGGACATTCATACTGTCAATTGTCTTCAGGACGGCTGGGTGGGGTTATTGTGTGTGAGAGTGCAGTCTGTAGCATGCTACAGACTGCACATCAGTCTTGCCTACAGTTAGTTGCACATGTGTGTACTCCAATGCCATGTGCATTGTCAGTTACCTGGACGTATGGGTGTCTGTGCTGACTATGGATACTCACCCTCCTTTTATGTTTCGTTCCAGGGTTTGGGGCCATGACACATGATATGTGGTATAACCTGGTAGTGCTGGTGTGCTGTCAGGAGGCTTGCAGCAGGTTTCTGTCACTGCACAGACATCGATGTTCTCCATTCTGGGGATGGCCTCGAGCATGCATATTGGGGTGTACACATCTGGCATTGGTCAGCATTTCCCTTATGTTTCTTCCCACTTATGTTTTGTAGGGTGGTGGGTCAGTCTTTTCAGCCTTGCCTACGAAAGGCTCTATGGAGGTGGCAAAGACCTTATCCAATATTCAGACGCCCAGGGGTAACAGGTGCAGGCCATCCCAAGGACAGCTGCGTGGCTTGTCAAGCATGACATCCCAGGCAGACAGACATTGCATCCCCTTGGAATAACACCAGTAAGTGTGCCACTTGCTATGACTGATCATTCCGTGTTTGTACTGTGGCATTACTCTTGGTAAGGGTAGGATGCTGCGAACTGTGAGTGTCATACCGGCCTGGACTACATAATCAGATAGCTCATCTATGTCTCTTTTCCTGTAGTCTAGGGTGGTACATCTCAGGTCATTCACACCAGCATGGACTATGACTGCATCATATTTCTACTTGCTTTGGAGTGACCTACATACTTCTGTTATGTGGCATATTGTGGCAGCCTACAGGCAGCTTACTGTACCCTTTCCCTTGTTCAGTCTGGTGTGCAGGACAGCAGTGTGTCTGACTATGTAGTCACCTATTACAACTGTATCAGGCATGCTGTTTCTCCTTCTGGCCTGTGACTGTTTGGCACACCAGCTTTGTGTGCTATGTGTTGCATGTGCTATGTTTGGAGGCTGTTTGATTGGGTGTCTGCTTTAGAGGCCTCTGTTGGTGTGCTGTGTTTGTAATTTGTGCCTCTGGGAATGTTTGTCTGTGTTTATGTGTTTGGTTTGCAGTTGTGATAGGTCTATGTGGGACTGTGTTTGTGGTGTGTGTGGTTACCTTCTCCTACTGACTTGTTTTGGGAGTACTGAGTTGAGGGAGCTCAGCCTCCGGTTTGGATGGATGGTTGCATCTCTCGCATATTTTTGTATTTCTTGGGTGGAGTTGGGGGTTGTCTGTGTACTTGGGGCAGGTGTGACATTGCCTCTGGATTCACAGATTCCACTTGTTGTGGCTGGCCTTAGTGGATTGCATGTGTGGACAGATTTTATTGCCATACTACTGATCTGTGCTTACTTCATTGTTTATGTTTGCTCTATCATGTAGTAGCTTCCTCGTTCTCTTGCATGTTTTGGTTATGGCTGGTGTCCACCATGCCAGATTTAGGCACTGTGTCTTGTTTTAATTTAGGACTGCATAATCCAAGCATTCCTGGCAGTGTTCATGGAATGGCTGTATTACAGGTTCTGAGGTGTGGCCCATATTTTGCACCTGCATGGGACCTTTAACGGATTCCACATCAGTTTGGAGGAGTGCAGATATTGCTTAACACATGTTTTCCACTGTGGTTTCCCAGCCAGGGACTGTGGTCAGGTTTTGTATATCCAGTGTGATTACTCTATGGTCTGGTTTTACCAGTGAGCAATACACTTCTCATCTTGACATCCAGTACCCATGTTTCTGATTATCACATCCGGTATGCTTACCCCTCTTGTGAGAGTGGTACGTTGTTCCTGGGCCTTTTGGTTTGTGGATTCTATGAACCTTTGTCCGACACTGTTGGAGCTAGTATAATGTTCCAAGTCTATGTCTGGGTATTTGCAGTCACCCAATATAATGTGGGTTGGAGGACTTGATATATTCATGTATTCCAGCATAGGCCAGATGCAGTTCCTGGTGTTGGGACAGTAGTCTGTAGCAGGCTATAAACTGGGGGGCAGTTTTAGCCACTGTTACTTGAGCATGGCTAGTCCATGCTGCTTTTTGTTGTGGTACCGACATGGGGGTGTGGTTATCCTTGACAATTCTTGGTAGTCACCCTCCTTTTGTAGCTTGTTCCAAGTTTTGCAGCTGTACAGCACAGTATGAGATGTAACCTGGTAGTGTTAGGGTGCTGTTGTGGGCCTGGCCTCAGTTTTCTGTTACAGCACAGTTATCAACATTCTCCATACTGGGTGAGTCCAGACTGCATGCATCTTGCTGTTTCAACTTATCCATTATCTTATTTTTATCCCTTCTGGTACCTATGGAGATAAGTTTGTCTTTTGAGCCTTACCTATTCAGGGCACACTGTGGGTGACGACAGCCTTTGCCAGTATCCATACAGCCTGCACTGATAGGTGCACACCAGTCCTAGCAGGTGGTGCATCATGTCATGCTCAGCATGTCATCCCAGACTGGCACACATTGGGTCCCCTTTGACTAACTGCGATACTTCAGTCAATTGTTGCACTTGATCATCTCGTTGTCATGTTGTGGCATGATGCTTGGTGAAGATAGGATGTTAGTCGGGGTCCTCAGGTGTGCATATAGTACTTGGTGTTACATTACTTGACACACAGCATTCATGCCTCAGGTGGTGCAGCAGGGCTGCCTCTGTCGGATGCGCATATTACACTTCCCTGTACATGTTTGAGAGCAGGTTGTGTCATGTTAGGCATCCCTGTTACTATATGAGTGAGTCAGAGAGGGGTATCATTCCCAAGGTTCCTACTGAGCCAATGTATGTGCTATGCGTTGCCTCTTTGCCAAGGCAAGGGCATACTGGGCATGCCTCCTTCTGCCTACTGGGACAGGCTTAGGTTGTTCCTCCTCCGAGTCACGCTCTGCCTGTGCTGGCCTTGGCAATGGTGGGGGGCTGTTTGGCCCGGCCCTATGCTGGTCCTGCTGCAGCTGTTTTCACAAGATCATATTATGTAGCATAGCACATACCATGACAATTTGGGTACATGTAGTTGGTGTGTACTGCAAGGCTCCACCAGATGTGTCCAGACACCAGAACCGTGACTTGAGCAGCCCAAACACACGCTCTATCACATTACGTGTTTGTGCGTGTGCCTCATTATGGCGTTCCTGTTCTGGTGTGTGTGCGTTTCTGATGGGTGTCATCAGCCACTGCTCCAGTGCATAACCTGCATCCCCCACTAGGTGCCCGTGTGGGATGTCCCCATTGGCAAATGTCTGGTACAGCTGCATCAGATGCCAGATGTGGGAATCGTGATAACTCCCAGGGCAGCCAGCACACACATTCATTATTATGCCCTGGGCATCACACACGACCTGGCAGTTGATGGAGGGGAAGCCCTTGCGGTTTATGTAGGCCCTACCCGCTCTCCTGCTGGTGCTTTGATGCGTATGTGCGTGCAGTCTATAGCACCCAGTACCTCAGGGTATTCCGCTATTTGCTGGAAGAGACACATATTGCTGGCCAATACCTCACGGGCATTGGGGAAATATACATGATCACCGACATGTGCTGACATGGCATCCAGGAACTGGTGTAGTACCCTGGAGGCTGATGCCTGTGATATCCCCATCATATCGCCAGTTGGTCTCTGGAAGGTACCTGTTGCTAGTATTCTTAGGCCAACACATACCTTGGTTTCCACTGGGATGGGTTCCCCTCTGTTGGTTCTGTGTGTGAGGCGTGGCCTGCACAGCTCAACAATCTGCTGCAGGAGCTCTCTGTCCACTCTATAGTGCTCTATTATCTCCAGCTCATGTAACCAGTGGTAGGTGACCCTGGGCCTGTACACTCTTCTCCGTCTCCTCACTGTGGGTTGTCTGGCACCATCTGCATTGTCACCACCCTCAGCAAGTTGCCTATGTCTCATTATGACAGCTATGGCAGCCCCTAGCATTTCTGCTCTGAGTTCAGCTTTTTCAGTTTTCACTTCTATTAGCTTACTCCTGTTTTGCAGTGTCTCTTAATGACAACATCCTGCACTACTGTTTGCAGAGTTTTAAGTGCTTCTAATTATTTTCACCTGCTAGCTTCAGCAGTTATCCCTGCTAGCTTCCTATTAATTCTGTTGCTTCCTTTTTCCTCTCTGTTTCCTCAGGGGGGAGCAACTTGCATACTATCTGAAACACGCTCACAGTGGCTTAAACGCGTGCACACGTGCTTACACGGTTAAGGATCTACTTATTCAGGTTTATACGCGTGCACACCCACGCAAACAGTGTTAAACATCTCCCAACACGCTCCCACATGCTCACACTGCCTTACACGCGCGCACACTGCCTTACTCGCGGTTCATTGCGCGCGCACGTGCGCATGCACAGCCAGCAAGAAACTTTAGTGTAGGTAACAGTGTACACCTTCCATTTCTTGTCTTTCCATGACTTATCTAGTGGCACACCTCTTTCCATGATCTGTGCCTGTCATCTGTCATGTTACACTGGCCTCCAATGAACTGCGTTTCTTTCTACCATTCCCCCCAGTGATGTCACCTATCTCCTACTCTATTCCTCCCCCTTTTGTATCTCTTACACTATTCAGGCCGTGCTCATTTGCTATGTGACTGTGGTATTCAGTATCCTAACCCTCATTTACATAAGATTGCCTACTAATGCTTAGTTACATGTCTTAGACTCAGCTTCCCCCTTAGCAACCACTACACGGTGGCCATGTTGGTTTTGGTCTGCTGGTCCCTGCATTGTCATTCCATGTATTACATGAAACCCACATTTGTGGGTTTATACCCTTCTTTTTTATGCTTTTATACAGCGCTGCCCATTTGAGGGCTGCGCTTGTTTAAACATCGGCGATTGCCGAAAAAAAAAAATATTTTTAATACCTTTGCATCAGGTTATCTTGCCAATGGCCACATATTTGGCCATTGGCATGCTGCCTGATTCATATGCAACCTTTTTTGGGAGCTGACATCACTCTGTTGTGGATTTTGCAGATATGTACTCAGTTGTCAACTGAGTACATTTCTGCAGCTAAAACGTCTCCTACACGGACTGGTTTCTGCTTCGTGGATCGCTAATATACCTCATTTGCATACCTTTCTAATGCATATGAAGTATTTAGCTTGTCCACGCCCAGTCCATGTAAGAGACGTTTTAGCTGGTCTCTTACACGGAGTTTAGGGCTGTTCCTGGATCACGAGGCTTGCATGGAGTGTTGCACATCTCTTACACTCCGTGCGAGCCTTCGTGAATCCTGCCCTTTGACTTTAATAACCTTTCCTTCTTTTCATAAGTTCTAATTACAAATCTGCTGTCATAAATTGCAAATTCCATCCTAACAGTTTAACGGTTTCAACTAAGTCAGTTTTGTTTTAATGTAATCACTTCCAGATGTTGACAAAATGCCAAATATGTTATGTAATTGCAAATTCTAAATTAGCACTTTTATATTCCAAGATGGTAAATTTAATTTCTCTTACTTATGTATGATTACAGTGTAGACTTTCAGACTTTGAAAGTTGTCATATCTCATTTTCCCTTGATGTCAAAAGGGAAAATGAAGGAGGAATGATTAGTGCTGATGTGTAATTAAGTATCGATGTAATGCTATTCTTTTCCATAGTGTTTTCTTTTTTGAATCAAGCATTTTGTTGTGAATCTCAAACTAAGAAAAAGGTGGATACTGCATTGCATTAAAAAGTTAACTAATATGTTAAGATGTTCTTGACTTTGCAGGTTATTTATGTAAAAGGCATATGCAGATGCATAAAAAAATAATTATGAAATGCATATATGCATGTATACGTCCACACACACTCACACACTCAACTTTTGCAGAATATTTTTATGTGTATTGGTTATATAGCACTTTTTAATGTTGATGGTTTCATAAAGGGAATGTAAGCTGCTTGTACAAGTTGATGCCCTTTTACGGGATTTAGCTCACTGAACTTCATGGCCAAGAGACACAAAAGAATTTCATGAGCAAGAACACAAGACTGTTAATTTATTAGTGACAGAAATTTAGGTACATTCAAGATATGTTATTTTTCTAAAATATTATGCATCAGCAGTATGACAAACAATAGTGTTTATAAGTATTAAATAGTGAATCAAAATGTTTGCTGTGTTTTGCAATGTGCAATAAAAGAAAATGAGATGTTTTGTTTGTCTAAAGGGTAGATATTGCAAAACACACATTTTAAAATGTATTTGTTGCTTTTCCAAACAGGACAAAACTAAGAGTATTCACAATTCTTGGTAAAATGTACCTGGGGATTCAATAAACTCCTTGGTAGGCTTAGCGGGAAACCCACACAGAGTTTACATGTTTATGCGGTGAGCAGCAGTGCTAATTACATATGCGTGCTGCACACTGCATTTAAATGTAAACAAGTACTGTTTTATGGCCAGGAAATTGTGTAAAACAGCATCAGCACCTGCAGACATGTACACTTGTTTACCTATGGGCAAACTAGGTCTACAGGATTGCATGGCAAGCCACAATAAAGCAATATGCACAGTTCCAATACATTACATGAAAGTGTATACAGTGCAGAGAAGTGTGGAAACTGTTTCAGGCATACTGAATAAAAGTTGCATTAATGATCAGCAAGGGTACATAGACTGCATTATAAATAAATAGTCAGTGGGAGTATGTGTATTGAAAAGGGACACACAGATGAACTGTAGGAATGAATGCAGGAGAAGACGACAGGTGAAACATGGTTATGTACAGCAGATGAGGGCATCTCAATTGAGACAGTTGCAGAATGAACATTAATCACATATCTACATGATACACTGCATACTGCACAGTTATTTTATTTTATGTGACTGTCACACAAGATGACATATCAATGGAGAGGATACTTTGTGATATAAGGATCATGACTTAAACAATGGAGAGGACATATATCAGGGATGGTATATACAATAGGGGGTATGTACATATTGTGAAGCTGTGTAAAATGAGTTGACTGAATATGAATGTAATACGAGCACAGGTCTAAACCAAGCGGGACACATAGCAACATGCTCATGGACAACAGTGGACAGAAGCAAACACAATTATGGACAATATCAGAATAATACTACCATTAATCCCATGTCTTTGACATAACATACTTGATTGTAAGTGATAATAGACAGATCTGCAAAAACATATTTGTACAACTGTCATGATTTGTCAGCAGGAATCAAGCACACCTTCATCAAAATTTTACATCTGCCAGAGGTGTTAAGAAGGACACTGTTATATCTGTATTTGAAATTAGGATCAATCCTGCCTAGTTGACAATATATGGATTCACTTCATAAACTTGAAATACTGAAATCTCAAATTTCAATTTTTCGAGACCATGAAATTGAATCCACACAACACTGAAACACCAAAACTGCGAAGCCCAAAGCCACAAAATTCAAAACACTTAAAACACAGCACACAGCAGACCACACCCACATCACAACATAAACAAACAAAACACACATCCACAAACCAACACCCCCCTACTTATATATACTAACTCCGAGATCGCACAAGCAATAAACAAAAGCAAATACACACACACACACACACACACACACACACACACACACACACACACACACACATTCTACAGTCACTCACACACACACATCACACATATCAGCAAACTCACATACACTCAAACTCCCAACCAAAACCGTTACAAAACACTCACTTACCTGACATAACACCTAAATCCACACACAGCAATGCACACCATCCACATACAATCCCGGACATTACGTAGCGTAAAGCCATAACTGCTATTTTGAAATATTTGAATTCATGATTATGCACTTTCGCTATTTTCAAACTTTGACTTTATAGTCTCAAGATACTGAAATTCGACATTTCAGTATCAAGATTATAAAGTGTTTCCATATATATATATATATATATATATATATATATATATATATATAATGAAACAATCCACACTGTCATGAATGTAACCCATGCCATCAATGTTGTCAGTTAGCCATGTATTTATTCTGTGCATCACAGGAATAAGTATCATACATGCATCTTGTATAACACTTTGATGGTGCTTCTGCACCATCAAACACTAATGTTTATGAAACAAAAAGAATGCTTAGGTATGGCCGATAAGATGTGTGGGAACACACTGTGGTGAATATGGTGCACTTGAGTAACTCATCTATGGAAGATGTGTCATGAGGTACATGAAAAAGGGTGCATTGTACTCCGTTATTGGTGTGAGAGGGCTGAGAACTATGTAACTATAATGCCCTTTGATGTCAATGTCCCACACATACTCAGGAGTTGTGTTACATACAAAAGAGTAGTCACCACAGTGGGCACATGCTGGTGGATGTTCCTCATATCATCTACCTGAGTACACAGGTCGCATATACTTGGCCTGCTCATAGGGATGCTAAGTCTATATTATAATTAGCTTGTGTATTTGCTTTTATAATGTAATTAATCCTCCCATGATTTTTGTTCATTTACTGTGTCTTAATGGCTGTGGCAGCAATCCTTTGTGTGTGTGTGTATGTGTGTGAGTGTGTGTGTGTGTGTGTGTGTGTGTGTGTTTATGATTCCGTCTGTATTATACTAATACCACACTTGGATTCAATGATTGCCCACAATCTGCAGTCCTCCACAAAGCTGGCTCGACAAAGGATGTGGAAGTCAGTCGACATCTATGACTTAAATAATGCATAGGAAAGGGCCTAGCAAAGAGTGCTGAGGTACAGACATGATCACTGGATTATAGATATAGGTTACTTTACACACTTCAACATATTTATCTGTCATGTATGTGATACTGTGGCCTTCCCATCTGGTGATATAGGTGTCTGTGGCAACTTGTGACAGTTTCTCAGTAATACCTCAGTGTGGATTTGTGTCAAATGATTTGGCCAGGTCAAGTTATGCAGGATGATAGTGTTGTCAATAATTCATGCCCTTGGTGACCTTGTTAAAGACATTGAATATATGTAACAGACATGTTGTAGCCTGAACAAGTCAACCATGTGTTTGGTACATGGTCGGGATATAAGCTCCATGATGACTTGGTCTACTTTATAGATAAGGAGACTCAGGATGGGTCTATACATGCATGCATCAGCTGATGTTCCCCCACAGTCAGAAGGCTGCATATTGATGTACACTCTTCTATGGGAACATAGGTTGTCCGGACACTGTGTTGAAGTTTGGATCCAGCTGTGTCTGGTAGGTCCATGTTTTGACTCACACTATAGGCAACCCATGATGTTGTTAGGGCCCATTTATTCTGTGTTTAAACCATAGACAGCACACAGATGAGCTGTCCACCTTAGAATAAAAACTAAGTAATGTGTGCATATATAACTTGTCTGATAGCTAGTTGCAACAAGGGGGTGATGTGTGAGACAAAATGTCAACTAGCAGATTGTCTAATTTTTTCTAGTTGGGTATGTTTGGTGGCATCCACATACAGGTCTGTACTTAGTTTTGTATTCCAATGAACATTTCACATTGAATGGAATAGATGATTTGTGAATAGACCTCCAAATGCAATCTTGGTCATTCATCACATTTAAAACACTAATACTATGTATATAGTCATACAGCTCTATGAGTGTTATGTACTTACATCAATTGCACAACATATGCCTATATGTACTTCATGGGCAAGCTGTGTTTGAGCAGAATGATGCCATATCAGGACATATAAGAGATCAGTTATCTGTGGCTCATGCAGAACATTTCCTGACACAAATGCTAAAAGTCACACAGTGATGCTGCTGATCACCTCAGTAATCCTTGGGTATAGCAACACAACTGCACATACAAAGAATTCCACAAGGTTGCAATTAAAGTAAAACATGTGATATACTGACTGTGTATATTATACCATAACAAGATGTGCATGAGAAAAGACTTATGTGACCATGTAATCGATACGAATTTATATTGTCTGTTTCAGAACATTAAATGATGGTATATAGACACATGCACACTTGAGCCATACTGCACGTGTCACTGTGATGGCTGAATGTGAATTGTGTAGCAGGAGGATCTACTCCACTACAACAATATATGTCCTAATACACCACCAATATACATAAAAGTGTATCATACCATGCCAACAGTTCTCAGGAGGCATATTACTACACCATGCAGTGGAATAGCAGCAATGAACATCAATAGATTAGCGCACATCACAAATCGTAAGACCCTCTTGTAGCCATACTGTACATCCACATCTGAAAATAATACATCTCAATCACAGCAACCTTGACATGTCAACTGTTCATTGGGTCATAAGACAATATTAGGCTAAATGCCAGTATCACATGAAATCTTAGCCATTCTTATGCCATAAAAAATCCCTATATCCAGTTGATAGAAAATAGCAAGACTACTGTGCTCATGTGTATATTTGTTGGACTGCTTTACATCTTACTACTGTCCATATGGGACATGTGCACCCCACCATGACAGTATTAGGAGTCACACATGCAGTGGTCTAGAGATGGCTTACAGAGGCTCATGTAATGACTCTGCTTCATGATGTGTATATGTATATTTGACATGAGAACATTCTCCATTCCTCTGCAGGATAGATGTGTGGCCAGAGGAAAAAGGAGGAAGGTGGATTCATGGTGCTATGTGGAAAGTTCTCCAAGTGGTAATGAAATGAAGAGCAATTCCAAAGATCATACAATGGCCATAATATTCCACCAAACACACACACATGAGTAGAATGGTCATGATTTGAACTGTACGCATGTGTAGGTATAGGAGATGACTGACATGTAATGTCACAATAGTAACACTACACATGTCTGAGTAGAACACTGCCATGTTGCAATTTATTGAGTATGACAGCATCATCATATGCTTAGGAGAGCATGTTGGGAGGAGTGTAGAACATGGATGTGGAGTCACATGCCTGTGTAAAATTGTCTCAAAAGTGATAGGTGTATGTGTAGACATGCAAGGTGCTTGCTGTCAGATTAGAACCCCTATATGTTTAGGCAAAGTAACTAGCAAACACAGTAATTTTATTGCCACAGCACATGTTTCTCTTGAACACTGGCAGAATGCATGTTACACAAGATGACATCATCATTGTATACTATAATGAGATGTTTGGAGTAGGGTCTGACATAGCTTTGGACTCACATATTGTTCTAAGTCTGTCACCATAGTGATTGCTGACACACACACACAGTTGAATACAGTGAGAATAGAACCCCTAAGTATTTACAAAGTGCAGTATTTAACAGAAGCACCATAGTCCAATTCTGGCTGGGCAACACTTTATACGTGATAATATTGCCAGTGTCTGATGAGATGAGGATGGTAATAGCAGTGTCCCACATGCAGGTGTAAAAGGGACTCTTGAATATAAACCAAATGAACAAAAACACACTCCAGTTGACTGCAGTGAAACAAGAACCACCACCTAAGTACACCAACTATAAAGCTCAGCTTTTAACAGAAGTGCCACAGCACGAGTCTGAATTTTAGAGTGTCAGACAACACTTTATAAATGCTGACATCAGTCTGGTCAGAAGAGGGTAGTAATAGCGCTGTCCCACATGCATGTGTGAAATGGTTTTATGTCAGCCAACTGAACAAACACACACACCAGTTGACTACAGTGAGAACAGAATGCCTACCTAAATAAGTACACCAACTAGAGAATTCAGTGCTTAACACAAGCACCATAGCAAAGTCTAACTTGTAGAGTGTCAGAAAGCTCTTTATAAGTGATGAAATAAGCAGTGTCTGATGAGAAGAGGATGGTAATAGCAGGGTCCCACAAGCAGGTGTAAAATGTTTTGTGGAATATCAACCAACTGAACAAATGCACACATACCAGTTCACTGCCTAAATACACCAACTAGAGTTCTCAGTATTTAACATAAGTGCCTCAGCACAAGTTTGTCTTAAATATTCTTGAACACTTTATATGTGATGACATCAGTAATGTCCTGTGAGAAGAGGATTTTAATAGCAGTATCCCACATGCGCATGTAAAATGGTCTGTTGAATATCAGTCAGCTGAACAAACACCACACACACACACACACACACACACACACACACACACACACACACACACACACACACACACACACACACACACACACACAAACACCAGTTGACAGTGAGAACAGAACCCCTATCTAAGTACACTGAATAGAGAACACATTATTGAGTGCAAGCTCCACAGCACAACTCTGACTTGTATAGTGTTGGACAACATTTTATAAGTGATAAAATCAGCAGTGTCTGGTGAGAAAAAAAATGTTAATAGCAGTTTCCCACATGCAGGTGTAAAATGGTCTCTTGAATGTTGACCAACTGAACAAACACACATACGCACCAGTTGCCTGCAGTGAGAATAGACCCTCTTCCTCACTAAGCGCACCAACTAGAGAACTCAGTATTTAATACAAGCACCACAACACAAGTCTGACTTTTGTAATGTTGCAGGACAAATTATAATGAATTACATCATCACTAGATATTTGACAGAAGAGGTTGTGAGAAATGAATTAAATGGATGTGCAGGCATGTACAACTGTCAAAATGTTGGTACTCCATGGGATTGTACTCATGACTTTGGAATACACAGTTATATTCTTCTGAATAGACACACACACACACACACACACACACACACACACACACACACACACACACACACACACACACACACACACACGTGTGAGGGTTGACTGCAGTGAGATTAGTATCCCTACCTAACTACATACACCAGCTACAGGTCTCGATATTTAACACAAGCACTACAGCATAAGCCTGACTTTTACATACTTTATAGTCAATGACATCATCATCAGATGTTTGAGAGACTATGTTGGGAAGCCTTTATGAAATGGATGGCTGGCCATGTACAACTGTCAAGATCTTAATGTTCTGCATGTTACCAGATTGATGAGTGTGTAAAGTGTAGTATTTGCTGTTTTGTTTCCAATGTGCAGGTATACCTTAAGAAACAGCTTTACAAACTATATGCAAAACAGTTGTCCACATAACTACAAGTACTGGAACAGCCTAAATGTCTGTTGCCATTATAAAGATGTAGATTGTATATAAGAAAGCATTTTTATTTATTTATGTACTGTAGTTGATATATTTGGGAACAAGTACTGAGCGATCAAGTTTTAAGTGTATTGGTGAAGGTAGCACATGACTACAGTGTAAATCTATGTTCTTCCCTTAAAATGTGCCTTCCATTTGGTTGTGCTTTTTCATGTACTTTCATGGAATGTAGACAAAATGGGCACTAAGTATAAGTAATACATACTAATGTGCACTTTCCATAGTGCAATCCCGAGCAGCTTGTTTGAGTGATCGATGGCAAGGTGTTTGCGCATGTGAGATACACATTTATACTGCTTTCCCCATTTGCAAATAGTTAAGCGATGAGCAAACATGAGCCTCTGCTTCACTGATAAAATTCTGACATTTCTATTAGTTTGTTTACCTCTACACAAGCATGTTATGTGGAGAAGTGTGACAGTCAGCAATTTGGTAGCACTGAGTCTAACAAACACACCAGCTGCTTAGCTGACTCTGTAGCAGCAGGTGTAAGTGCATTAAGATATTTATTTTGAGCCCAGATGAAACATGGTTTGAATCTAGGTGTCTCTAATACTTTTAAACATGTATTTATAACACAATGAAATAATTTTTAAAGCTAGTGTAGTAAGAAAACATTCTTTAGTAAGCTCTTACACCAAGGTAGGAAGGGAAGAAGAAAGGACAAAATATGGTTAACCAACCTGGTATGCCAGCAGGAAACTCAGCCAAGTGTAACCAATAAAGAACTCCACTCAAACCTCCAGGAAGGGGGGAGGAGGGGGGACGTAAGAAGGAGGGCAATATGAAGGACAACAAACATGGAACATCATGGTAGGTACATAGCTTATTTATATGTTGTCCCATCTTGCCTTCATTCATGCTGGTTGGGACTGCGTCCCCAGCACTTGGTTCTTGGGTTGCTCACTGGAACAAACTCTTCAAGACCATGGAGCCAAAGGATGCCCTATTCTGGGAGGCCACATCCACTTTGTAATTAGAGATAAAGGTATGAGGATTTGCCCATGTCACTGCTGCACAGATTGAATCTAAGGACAATTTAGCTTGGAAGGCAACAGAGATGTCTAAAGCCCTGGTTGAATGTCCTCTGGGTCTTCCTGGAAGCGTCTTTTTATGCAAACCATATGAATAAGTGATTGTGTCTGACAGTCACTTTGATAAAGTCACTTTAGAAATTGGATAAGCTTGCTTATTATCAGCAAGGGATATAAGCAATTGGTATGATTTTCTGTGGTCTTTGGTTCTGTGTAATTAAAAACATAATTATCTATGGATATCTAATTGGTGTAATCTATACCCTGCCTTGTTGCCATAATTTGGGAAGAACACAGGAAGCTCAATGGACTAATTTAAGTTATACTCAGAACAAACCTTTGGAAAGAAGGAAGGATTGGTCCTTAGAGAGACTCTATCTTTGTGAAAAATGAGATACGACGGGTGAATAGACAAAGCATGTAATTCAGAAACCCTTCTAGCTGAGGTTATAGCAACCAAAAAGAGGGTTTTCCAAGATAGAAACCTCAAGGGGCAAGATGCTGCTGGTTCAAAAGGGGTAAAAACCATTGAAGCTAAAACCAAGTTTAGGTCCCAGGGGGCGGGAGGTTCTCTTACCGGGGGCTGTAGAAGTGCTGTACCTCATAAGAATGCTTGCACAACTTATGGGACATAATGTTAGAACACAAGTCTCCTACATGAAAATTGGAGATGGCAGCCAGTTGGACCCTAATAGTAGCTGCAGCTGCCCCTTTTTCAAAGGTTTTGGCTAGAAAGTCAAGAATCTTGTGAACAGGAGCCGTAAAAGGATCAGTTATTACTTTTGGCCCAGTAAGAGAACCTCTTCCATTTGCTAGTGTAAATCATCTAGTAGTGGGTTTGTAGGAGGATCATAGGATGTGTTATACAGCAGGGGAAATGTTTGGGAGCCTGGTTAAGACTGGAAGTGGAGTAACCAAGCAGTCAGCTTGAGAGTTTGAAGGGACGGATGAAGCCCACCTGACTGATGTGTCATGAGGTTCTGAACTGGGTCTAGTATCCAAGGCTCCAGTTAAAGGTGATGATGAAGAAACGGGAGCCATATATGACAAGGCCAGTAAGGAGAAATGAGGATGAGTTGGCAACCCAATGATTTTGCTTTCTGAAGTACCTTCAGAATAAGAGGGATGGGTGGAAAGCACTGGTATAGCAGTCCCGGAGGCCAATCATGAACAATTGCATCCCTGGGTGACTGTCCCAGAGGGGGAACTAGGGTGAAGGAGCTGCTGCATTTGTTGCTTAGGGGAATGGCAAAAAGATTGCAGCATGGCTGGTCCCATTTGTGGAAAATCAAGTCTGCAACTTCTTGCTTCAGGGACCACTTGTGAAGCATGAGGATAGCCCTGCTGAGCCTGTCTACTATCACCTTGGATTTTCCAGGAATGTGCACTGAAATCAGAAAACGTTGGGAAGACATCACCCATTGCCATACTCAAAGTGCCTCCCTACACAAGGGGTAAGATGTGGTTCTGCCCTACTTGTTGATGTACCATACCACTGACATATTGTCTGTCTGTATTGCAATGGTCCCTATAGTTAAAGAGTCTTGAAGTGCTTGCAATGCCAGAAGCACCGCTCTCATCTCTAGAACATTGATGTGCAAATGGTACTCATGAGGTTGCTACGTTCCTTGGACAGTCCATCCCAGATAATGCCCCCCTACACCCTATCTGGGAAGAGTCTGTGGTCACTGTGCCTACCAGTTGTGTGTCTAAAAAGGGTCGGCCCAGAGTCACCTGGGGAAGACCAGCCACCATAGTAGGTCCTTTTTGCAAGATTCCGTGATCAAGATCATGTGTGACATTGGCAATTCCTGGAAAGACCATTGAGCGAAGAGAAGCCACATATGCTTCTCATACCTGTCCATCGTATGAGACTCTTTGCTCGGCGGATGGACAGATGAAGAAGTTTCTGCAAGTTCTTTCTTGGTGGCTGCTGCCATCACCATGGCATCAACAGGGACTCCCTTGGAATGGAAAGATATCTTCTGGAGCTGTAATAAATTTGTTGGGTCTCCTCAGAACAAGTTCCATGGTTTCTGGAAAGTCCCATGTCTTTCGAATCACTACAGACAAAAGTGGGTCGAAAAGCAGACACCCAAGAGGTGGAGGTTCGGGAACCAAATGCATCAGACTCCTCCTCAGAAGGGGCTAGGGACTTTCATCCACCCCTCTGTCTAAGGATTTCAAGATGTCTGAAAAGGAGACATCCTCAGAGGGGGGCCGTGGGGACCCTTCCGACTCATCCATGTCCGTATCCAAAGTGATAGACTCATGGGAGTCTAGATGCTTCCTCTTCCATTTCTTCTTCCAAGGGACCTCCTCTGAATGTTCAGGGGAGGTTTTGGAAGAAGTGGGGTAACCCACTGGGTCATACTGGGGCACAAGTTCCCAACACTTGGCAGAAGGAGGGACAAAGGCCAGCACAGACACTGTGGGAGAAGGAGCCAATGGAGCTGAAGGTGGAGCAGTCTTGGGAGACAGCACGCTTCTCATCACCTAAAAGGCAACACGGTCCCAAGTCGAATGAGCCCCTGGCTGTGAAGAGCCCAAAGATCTCCTTTGAACCGGGAGTGAAGGCTCTGAGGCTGATGTAGGAGTCGAGCTCACCTGCGCTGAAGCTCTGTGAGGGAGAGCAGGGTTGGACAAGTGTCCAATGCTACTTCCACCCTTGGAGCTGGTGAGAGAGCTCTGGTGCCCAGACCCCTCAATGGACTGAGACATTGAGGAGATCAGAGCAGTCATCAGAACCAATAAGGGAGAAAAAAACAGAGCCGACTGGTCCACCACCAGAACCTCCATGCACTCCAGCTCTAAGCTCAAGAGAGTCAGATGAGGAATCGATGGAGAAGGTGGGAGGGTCGAAGGAGCCAAATCCTTATGGGTTGGACTCGAGAGTAATTTAGCAAGTGCCTGTGACTTGAGGAGCCTGTTGACCACTCTCTCCATGTCATGATCCTTAAGTCTGAAAGACCGTGAGGAGTGTGAAGAGGACTGGTGACTGCCTGCTCCAGGTTGCAGCAGAGGAGATTGTGGAGCGGAGCATACCATCTCCAAAGATGGAGATCTTGATCTGTTATGGATCTGGACTGGCTCTGAGGACACAGATGGAGCCACTGGAGACTTAGCTTTGTCAGAGCCAATGCTGGGGGCCAACAGAGCTGAAGGCTTCTCAGTAATTTCTGTCTGTTCTGAGCTCAGAACCAATGGCTTGGAGGGTTTCTCTGACACTTTGGCTGGCTGAAGACACTGAGATGAGGCATCTTCAGGGTTCTTCAGAAGACCACATAAAATAAACTTATTTTTTTCTTTCCTGCAGGACTTTGGAACTAAAAGCATGACAGATCAAGCAAGAGTCCTGCAGGTGAACAGCCCCTAAACAATAAATGCAACTCGTGTGCCCGTCCATAAGGGAAATTTTCTGGCAACACGAGTCACATTTTTTAAACCCAGAGGGTTTAGACTCTTTAGACATAATAAGCACTAATCAGGGAAAAAGTTTCCACAGAGAAAACAGAAAACTATCACTCACAGGTTCATAGGTAGGTACTAGGCTATCGGCTCTGGGGCCTATAGAAGCCCAGCCAAAAAGGTACCCTGGCTTTTGCCATCCAAGAAAGTTATTTTCCCATGCCACTGTCGAGCAGAGCCACAGAGGTGATCCCCTGGATGAATTTCCTATTTCCCATCCAGTCATCAAGATTTTTCTTGAAGAGTGCTAATGAGGAGCTTTGTTTGATATAGATAGGTAGTTTATTCCAGAGTATGGGAAGTCTCTGGGACAGGAATCTATCCCTCCGGCATGTTCTGTTTATTGTGGTGACAAGGTTTAGATCCCTAGAGCATGTAGCTCGGAGGGATTGGGATTTCTTTAAGTGGAGCATGTCCAACAGCTCTGGGTTTGACATAGCTTTGTATGTTAGGCAGAGATTACCTCTGAGTAAGCGATATGCGATGGGGTAAAGCTGGAGTTTTTTGAGACGGTCTGTGTAGGGCATCTGTTTTGAGGCCAGTAATCCTCTTTGTGAGGTATTTCTGCGGCCTTTCCAGTTGTTGTAAATGTCTTGTGAGGTACATACCAAAAGGGGCGTTGTACTCTATAATGGGTCTAATGAGTGATGAGTAGAGGGGAACAATGACCTCTTTTTTTCTGGATGAGAAACCTTTTGTGATGAGGTGTGCCACATAGAAGGATTTCCTGACTACTGTGGTGATGTGATTATCAAAGGAGAGACTGCTGTCCACCTGTGTCCCAAGGTCTCTTATCACACTTTTGGTGTTAAGTATACTACCGCCTATGTTGTAGTTCATGGGTACAGACTTTTTACCAAAGGGGATGACAATGCACTTTTTGGCATTGAGCTTGAGGCCATGGCTTTGACACCAGGCATCTGTCTCAGTGAGGCCCTTTTGTAGGATGTCCACATCATTTTGAGTTTTGATTTTGGCTCCTAGTTTGCAGTCATCTGCAAACTTCATTAGTCAAAGACCTTCTGTGTTAGCCTGTACTTCAGAGAAGTAGATACCAAACAGGAGAGGACCCAGGACTGAACCCTGTGGTACTCCACTTGTCACTGGTCTGAAGTCGGATTTGGAGTCTGCTACTTTCCTAGTGTGGGTTCTGTCAGTGAGCCAATTGACAACCCATGTTGTGACGTAGGGATTTATACCTAGTTTAGTGAGTTTATCTATAATTCCAGAGTGGGGGATGGTGTCAAAAGCCTTGGCAAGATCTAGATAGGCTGTGTGAACCACCTTACCCTTGTCTATGGCTTTGGTGACTGCTTCAAAGAAATCTATCATGTTTAGGAGACATGATCTGCCTTTTACAAACCTGAACTGGGTGGGATCCAGAGTTTGGAGATTACCAATGTCTTTGTTTATAAGTTCCATGATGATACGTTCCATAGCCTTGCAGACCAGGCTCGTCAGGCTAATGGGGCAGTAGTTCCCGGGGTCCATGGTGGCTCCCCCCTTGTGGAGTGGGATAACCGTTGCTGTGCACCATTCAGCAGGCACAAAGCCTGAGGTGAGGCTATGATTGAACATGGTACTTAGGTGGGGTGCCAGTTCATTCTGTAGTTCATGTAGAACGCAGCCTGGGATGTTGTCTGGTCCCATGGATGCTGTGCTCTTGGCTTTGGAGAGTGTGTTTTTTACCTGTGCAGCCGTGATTACAGGAACGTTGCATTCTTCCGGTATAGAGATGGGCTCTTTAGGGGGTGAGAGGGGGGTAAAGTTAGCACTGAACCTATCTGCCAGGATGTTGGCAATATCAGTTGGGTCTGTATATTTAGTGCCATTGTGCTGTAACTCAGATCTGAGTGTTGCCATTCAGATTCTTGACATAGCTATAGAATGTTTTGTGGTTGTCTTTAGAATCAGTGGCGATTTTGTTTTCGTAAGTAGTTTTGGAGGATTTTATCAGGAATCGCAGCTTCTTACTGAGGCTGAGCAGGGAGCTCCTCCACTCGTGGGATTTTACTCTCTTTTGCAAGAGTTTCTTCCTTCTGTTGTACACTTTTGTTTATGGCAGGGGACCACCAGATTGGCTTCCTTTTTTTGGAGGACAGCGTCTTGGTTCTGTTTGGGATAGCACGACCCATGACCTCATGTAAGTGCTTATAAAGTGCAATTGTGTAGGATTCAGTAGTCGTAACTGTATTGTCCAGCTGCATGGGTGTCATGAAGTTCACCACTTCTGTCTTAAGAAGCATGAAGTTGGCTTTGGAGAAATGTTTTTACCATGGTTTCCTTAATAGGGGGTGGAGGCAGGATGCGGATATCTAGGGTAATTAGCTTATGGCTGGATCGGACCAATGAGGCATTGACTTCAGGTGTGGAACACCGGTCACTCATATTGGTAATGACTAGATGTAGGATATTGTTGCCCCTGGTGGGGGTGTGGATAAGTTGATCCAGGGCATTGGAGTTTATGAATTCCAGAAAGTGTTGAGTGAAGGCGTTGGTACATGTGTAGTTTTCCCAGTTATGGGTGGGGTAGTTGAAATTGCCCATTATTAGGGTGTTTGGTTGAACCCTAATATTTTCAAGTACATCAAGAAAAGAGGAGTGGGAATCCTGGGGCATGGTGGGTGATCTGTAGCAAGCTACAATTTGGATTGCAGTTTTGTCCAGAGTTAGTTGCACTTGGATATCCTCGGCTGCATTATGCTGAGCAACTAGCCTAGAGGTGTGGATATTCTTAATGAATATGGATATACCTCCGCCTTTGGTTTTCCGGTCCAGGTTACATGGCTGAAAAGTGTGGTATGAGTTATAGCCTGGTAGTGCAGGGGTGCTCTCTGGAGCCTTGAACCAGGTCTCAGTCACTGCACAGATATCGATGTTCTCCATTTTAAGGAGTGCCTTGAGTGAGTTCATTTTGAGATTTAGACTTCTGGCATTGAGTAGCATCACCCTCAGTTTTTGCTTGCCTGTTCCTGTTATGGTGGTAAATTTGTCATTTGAACCTTGCCTAAAAAAGGCACTATAGGAGCGGCAAGAACCTTAGCCAGTATCTGGAATCTCAGAGTTGGCAGGTGCAGGCCATCTCTGGCAAAGCATCGTGGTTTGTCGACCATGTCATCCCAGGCAGACAGATACTGGATCCCTTTAGAATGGCACCAGAAGCTTAGCCAATTGTTGAAGTCAATCATTTTGTCCTTGTGCTGCTGCATCATTCTGGGTGATGGCAGAAAGCTACTCAGGGCTAGGGTCATACCTGCCTGGGCTACAAGATTGGAAAGCTCTTCCATGTCTCTTTTCATGTAGTCCAGGGAGGTACATCTCAGGTCATTCACACCAACATGGACAATGACAGAGTCATATTTATACTTGTTGTGGAGTGATCTGAGTTCATGGGTTATGTGGCGGATCTTGGTACCCGACAGGCAGCTGACCGTAATCTTCTCCTTGTTTAGCCTGGTGAGTGGGACATCAGTGTGCCTGACTATAGAGTCACCTATGACTAGTGTGTTGGGTACATTGTTTTGCCTTATTGGCTGTGGTTGAGTGGCACACTGAGTCTGCGGGCTATGTGTCACTTGGGTTGTGTTGGGGGGTGGAGGTTGCTTGCATTTCTGCTTTGCAGGTCTCTGTTGCTTGAGCAGATTATTATTGAGAACCTCCATGAATGTTTTTGTGTTTCTATGTGTGGATTTTGGTGGTGTAGATTTAGAGACTATGTGATGAGTGTGGTGTGGTGCAAGTGTTTACCTTCTCCTCTTGACTGTCAAGTTCAGTCTTGATTGGAGAGAGCTTTACCTTCAGTTTGGCTAGATAAGTGCATCTCTCACAGGTTGTAGTGTTGGGTCGTAGAAGGAGAGGGTTGTCTGTGTACATGAGGCAATTTCTACATTGCCCCAAGATGCCCAGATTCATCAGATAGACAGGAGAGAATACTGGGAGCTGACCCTTGGACATGCCTGAATAAAAAAACTATTTTCCTCTAGATAAGTGAGGAAAGTGAGTACATGAGCTGTTTTTCTCTAAGCAAGTGAGGAAAGTAAGTACCAAAACTGTTTTCCTCTAGGTAATGAGAAAGGTTGAGTGCTGTAGTAATTAGTAGGTTATTTAGTGCTTACAAGTTCTGAACAAGTGCTGATCACGAATAAGCAAATTCAACAGCCTACAACAAGTAGAAGCAAGCAAAGAAAATGAGCTGGCAATGGAATATCCAACTGTTTATTGTACGTAAGAGCTTTCACTGAACAAAATACTTCAGCTTCTTCAGACCTGTCTGTCTGAAGAAGCTGAAGTATTTTGTTCAGTGAAAGCTCTTAAGTACAATAAACAGTTAGATATTCCATTGCCTGCCTGCTCGTTTTCTTTTCTTGTTTCGGTTTTGCTAGTTTGGATTTGCGTTTTTAAGTAAAAGCAAGCAGGCTAATAAACAAAACGGAAAAAACTTAAATTTTTTTTCTTTTTTGAAAGGAAGAAGAAGGAAGGGGGAGAGCCTCTAACTTAAATGGCAACTCCCCAATGGGAGAGCCTCTAACTTAAATGGCAATCCCAAAAGAGAGGTGAGGAAAGGGAAGAACCCTCTAACTTAAACGTGCTCTAAGGGGAAAACAGGCCTGAAGAAAAAAATTGACGGCCAAAAACACCACAAAGAGCAGAAAAAAGGGTTGTTAGGCTAATGAGGAAAGATACACACTCTAACGAGTCAATATAAGAAGTAAATTTACTAAAAATTAGCAGTAACTAGAAAAATGTAAAGTACTTAGCCTGAACCAGTATGGAACAATCTCGATGCTGCAAGCGGCAAACGAGATCTGGGTAGCTGCCGCTAGGCACGTTGGGAAAAGGGGTAGCCTAGAGCCAGTAAACGCTCTCGAGCTATTGCATACCAGCTGAGTCAGAGCCAAGGATTGGCTCCAAACTCAACCAGAAAGAACGAAGGCGAGATGGGACAACATAACATTAATAGTTATGTTGTGCTGCATACATACCCCTTGCTTCTCTTAGTCTTTGTAAATGCTCAGCATGGGCTTCCCTGTTCACCATTAGCTCCTGGTTGGCTGTAAAATGAAAAGGATAGAACAAGTGAAGAGCATTATGCATACCATTCTTGTCTATGTGCAGCTTTCTGTCTAATGTAAATTCATTTAATCTGTATACTTACACAACTGTGGAATATCAAGAGTCCTAAACTCAGCCAGTCACTAGTTGAGTGTATTCTTCTTGTACCTTTGAGGTCATGAAAATCATGCCTGCAATGCTTTCTAGTGTGTGGAATGCCAGTCACACTGGAGACAGCCTTGGTCAGATTATTCCAAGCCTCAGATTTGCACTGAGACCTCGTATAAACCCCATGCAGCAGCCTTTGGCAGTGGCACTTTATATGGAGTTCAATAAAAATCCTGAGCTCCTTAACACCCCATGTTTGAGCCCTAAATTGAGCACCTTCCATTCTACTTCCAGATATGTCCACCCAGGGCAAACAGCAACAATTAAGAGTGTTTTCCCACCAATTTGTGTTATCGGGTTTAATGCTAGTGTACAAACTGCATCTATATCATAACACCGAAAGCTTAGGTTGTCGAATACAAAATCGACACCTAAGCATCGAAAGCAAAAAACAGCGAACGGCCAAATCATCAAATTATTTCCTAGGGAAAGAATTCACTTGGCCATCCGCAAACAAAATAAATACACCCAAACGTAGTGGGGGGCTTTGCCCCCACAACCCCCCCAACTAAATATATCAACTTTGAGACCACTCTACATTGGGGAAAGGGCAAATCCCAGTAAATAGCAAAGCAAATTCTTTCCCAAGAAAGAATTCGATGATGTGGCCGCTCACTATTTTAAGCTTTCGATGTTTAGGTGTCAATGAATACGCATTCGACAACCTAAGCTGTCGACAAATCAGTAGGGAACATGCAAACCCAAACAATCATGCCAACAGAGTTTGCACAGTGTTAAGTGGAGAGCAACAATGCCAAGCATAGATGAAACCAGTTTTTGAAATAGGAAGGTAAATCTGACAGTTGTCATTACTTTATGGGATGGTTGCTGCTGTACCTGTTAGTTGATTTAACTTTGCAGACTTGTATTGGGGTGTAAATTATATGACCTGACACATGTTTTGTATGGCTTAACACATTGATAAAATTAATTTGTATAATGTGGGATTCGAACGTATGACAAATAAGCAAAACAAATTATTCCATGTAGGTGATTTTTCATCCTTTCCACAAAAGAAGTGCCTGTGAGACATGTTCATTGACTATATATGAATACACATTACAGAGCGAGAGTTAACCATATATGTATGTGACCTGACAAGGTCTGGTTTATACATTCATGCATGTATGAGTATCTCTGAATTCTGAAGCCCATCTAAAGCCAGAAAAAGCAATTATAACTACAGAAACATAATTGTCTGTATACCCTCAGCCAACATTTATTTATATGTGCTCCATTGCTAATTCATAATTATTGTTAATTATAACTATGTTTACATTGTTTTATATTTAATAACAGTGAGTGGACAAGCAAAACTCTGGCTCTGTAATTGTGTAATTTACAACCGTAATTGTACTGATACCCATAGTTACACATGTGATATATGTGTGATTAATATGCTGTGTATGCTCTATGCACATGTTGTAGATATTAATTCCTATGTGTAAGTATTTTTATACTAAGTTTTATATAAAGTAAAGTGGAACATCAGTAAGAAAAGCTTGGGATTAGCTGGATTAGATACAAGGTTCACCTATAGTATTATCCTTAATTTACAACTGCTACCACAGGAACAACTGAGCATCAGCTGTATATTTTCACATTCATTACTCTGTATATGTGCTTACTGCCACTCAACAACACTTAGTCTGTTTGCTCATTGGCAAACCATAAAGGGTACAAGGTATCTGTTTTGAAATTGTCTACTGTCTGCTTTCTGTCTCTGTGTGTTCTGGATGTGCAGGTGTTCTGGAAGTTTGCTGACAATTGTGCAACACCACTTAGTGAGTTTGCACGATGGTAAGCAAAAAAATGTAACAATTTAGCTGTTTTGAAAATGACTGCTGTCTGCTTCCCATCTGCTTTTTATGTGGAATAAGAGTCCATGTTTGCATGACAGTAAGAAATGTATAAATATGACAGGCAAAGCTTGCCTTCTTTTATCCTTATACGCAGTGTTTATTAGATTTCATCCTTAAAATACAAATATGGGACTTGAACCATGATTTACAAATAGCATAGACTGTGTGGCTCATTATGTTTACCAGTTGTGCTACACACACACACACACACACTTGATTTACAACTGTAATTTGTGAAGTCTTTATCACAGAAGTACGTTACATGAAATGTATTTGCTTTATCCATTTGACTGTGTCTGTGCTAAGTCGCACCCCATGCAAATATTAATATTATAAAAAACATAAACAACATTACAAAATAAATTTTAGCACACATTACAGATTTTTACACAAGTCTTGATTTCAATTGTCACAGCAATGAACCTAGAAAGCACAGTAAGGGTATCAAATTCCTCTTTGCTACAGAAGCATATTTGTAGCAGGAATGCAAATCATTGTATGTACAAGGAAGTCCCATTTCATCCACAGTATTAACAAGACAGTTAACACATGTATACCCTCAGTTGCTTGTACGTGTTAATTGTATATTTAGTACAATGACTGATCACACGGCCATTTATGACTGTTGTTTGCAGCAATGTAGCTCTGTCTTCTCTTTGTATTGTGGTAATTCTTTTCTTAACTGAGCAGTGATCTCAGACCTGCAGTCTATAAGGCATTTTGTATCATTGTTCTTAAAATGCATGCAAATATTAAATGACAATAGTATACAGTTTTCAACAGAGTCAGGGGAGTTTGGATACTAGTAAAGAGGAAATGGGTCATGTGTGCTGCTCACTTCCATTTAAAACGTAGACACAATTACTTCTACACTTTGTAAGTGTATCCTGGCTGACACACCCACTGCGGGTAAAGGAATCTAAATTTTTGAGTATTACTTCTGCCTCCCACTAACTATTCACACCTGAAATCCATTAGCGACAAGCACTGAGGTAGTGCCTATACTATTTTCTACATCTGTTACAAGAATCCAAAAGCTTGGTATTCAGCAATTCTAATGTGTTTGCACTTCATTTGCATCTTAATTGTGCTCAGAGGCATTAGCCTACACCATAACAAGGTAACCGTGTAGCTAGGGAACTTGAAGAGGAGAGGACTTGTGTATTTTGACTTCCCTTTAGATGTATCAGCACAAAAGGTATCTGATGTTGCTAAGCTATGCTTGTACTTTTCAGGTGCTTGCTAGATTTGTTCACATGTTTTGAAGAGAACTGTCATATATTCATCCCGCCTGCATAATACTGTTTAGTGTCTATGTTTTTTTCTTTCACATTTTATTGTTTTTGTTCCACGAAAGTACATTTTCGATATATTGCACTTTCGCAGAAGTGTATTATCAGAAAGATGGTTCAATTAACCGTATTTTCGATAATGCAACATAGACCCATACATATATATATGTATATATATATATATATATATATATATATATATATATATATATATATATATACATATATATAGAGAGAGAGAGAGTGAAAGAGACAGATATATATATATATGTGTGTGTGTGTGTGTGTGTATGTATATATATATATATATATATATATATATATATATATATATATATATGTGTGTGTGTGTGTGTGTATATATATATATATATATATATATATATATATATATATATATATATATATATATATATATGTGTGTGTGTGTATATATATATATATATATATATATATATATATATATATATATATATGTGTGTGTGTATATAATATATATATATATATATATATATATATATATATATATATATATATATACATACACACACACACACACACACACACACACACACACACACACACACACACACACATACACACACACACATATATATATGTATATATATAAAAATTGATCAAACTTTTACATTTCAAACATTTAAAAGTTCGAACATTTAAAAAAAAAAAATAAACGTTTGTAGCAGGTAGCAGTGGGCAAGCCCCCTGCCCCCCCCCCCCGCTACTTAAATATACCAACTTCGAGATCACACTACATTGCAGAAAAGGGAAATCTTCCCATTCTGACTGTACGGGGATCTCCATTCAGACCATTCAAACTCTGTCATATACGCTTTGAACTTTTAAAAGTTAACTGAAGGGGACCCATACACACACACACATACACACACACATATATATATATATATATATATATATATATATATATATATATATATATATAAATATTTATATATATATATATATATAAATATATATAAATATATATATATATATATATATATATATATGCATTAGGGGATTAAAGTCTTATCTGTATGCACTTCTTATAGTTCACTCTTGACATAGCATTCTTGGCATATATTGACTTTCACAGATAGAAGAGCTTATTAACTAACATTACAAGTGTTAAAAGTAGTTACTTCACAGTCTTATCTGTCTTATTTCATAGTGATGCAAAGTACTACATTGTCTATGACATAGGGGTGTAATTATTCCAAGATGGCCAATAGACACCACTAAGGGAGTACCGTTCACAATGAGAGGTACCTAGTAATCATATACAGTTTAGTTTTGTGCTGTACATGTGAACACATTTTGTGAAAATTGTGTGGAAAGCATTCATAATAAGTGAATTATGTATTATTCCTTGGATTCTACAAACTGCCATTTTTCGATTGTTCTGGGGTAGGGGAGCCAAGTACCATTTTTTTTGTTTCCACATCACAAGTTGGGTTTCAAGAGGTTTGCTCTTGCAATTGTGTAGTCATCTTGGTATTACCTTGTCTGTATGGGGAAATTGAATATGTCATTTTGTAGCATAGCATTCGAGAAGCATGCCTCAATGTGCACACAGTCTCAGTGGACCATGTAGACTTTACTGAATCTGCACCATTAACTTAAAGTGGAGTAAAATGTCATTGTGATAGGGAAACGTGTTATATTACTAATTCAGACAAGCAAGCAATAAATGTTATACAAGAAAATTCAGGATATTGTAGATCAGGCTTCAATGAGCAAAATATCATGGAATATGAGAAATAAAAGGATACCAACAGGACACAAAAGATGTGATTTTGGTACATGTCGGAACAAAAATAGGGAACATGTAAGTTGAAGACTGGCTTGTGGAAGTACAGCTAGTGCAGTAACAGTATGTAGAGCAAATGCTAAATGGCTGTTTTGCAGCAGGATTCCTGGAGATCAAATGTTGACCTTTGTAGCATGAAAATAAATAGGCTGTTATTTCTGAAGTTGGCACAGGTAAATAAAAATGCATTTATTCAAAATGAAAAAAGGGAGAATGTGTGAGGTAAAATGTTTACAATCATTCCAGGTAGAGAAATGTAATTTAGCAATAATTTGACTACACTTTAAAAGGTGGCAATAGTTTTACTACACCATTGGAACTAATGGCTCACCATTGGTTTGAATAACCAATATTTTTCCAGGTGGGAAGAAAGATCTTAAAGGCTCTTAGCTGTAGTATTTATAATTCTAATTTTGCTATGTTTCATATGTAGGACATTAATGACAGAATAGTATAAATATGTATATATATATATATATATATATATATATATATATATATATATATAAAATTCATAAAGTGACCACTACCATTCATAAACTCAAGTCAGTAGTTCTGTTTCTAATTTAGGGTGGTATTTATATCTCCAAGGTCTGAACTTTCCAAGCAGTTATTTGTGAATGGAGCCTCTAATCCTATATGCAAATACACTAATCACAGATTATTCGCACTGACCAGCTGAATGTAAAAGTTTTTGATTCAAAGGGGATCCAGTGTCTGTCAGCCTGGGATGACATGCTCGACAAGCCACGTTGCTTCGCTAGGGATGGCTTGCACCTGTCACCCTTAGGCTTTCGTATACTGGCCAAGGCTCTTGCCACCCCCATAGTGCCTTTTTTAGACAAGGTTCAAAGGACAAACCCACCTCCATAGACAACCCAAAGATAAAAAAACTAAAGGTAATGCTACTCAATCCCAGAAGTCTAAACCTCAAGATGCATGCACTCGAGACTCTCCTCAGTATGGAGAAAATCGATGTCTGTGCAGTAACAGAAACCTGGTTCAAGGCTCCTGAGAGCACCCCAGCACTACCAGGTTATAACTCATACCATGCGTTTCGGCCCCAAAACTCAGACCGAAGCACAAAAGGAGGGGGAGTATCTATATTCATCAAAGATACCTACACCTCCAGGTTAGTGGCACTGCAAGAAGCATCGGAAACCATCCATGTGCAACTAACAGCAGGTAAAACTGCCTTTCAGTTTGTAGCCTGCTACAGAACACCCTCCCTATTACAGGAACCCCACTTGGCATTCCTGAGAACACTGGAAAATATGAAGGTCTCTCCAAACACTATGTTATTGGGTGACTTCAACTACCCAAACATTGACTGGGAAAACTACTCAAGACCAAACACACTCGCCCAACGGTTCCTTGAATTTATAAACTCTAATGCAATGGAATAACTGGTCACCACTCCCACAAGAGGGAACAACATATTGGACCTGGTCATCACCAACATAGGGACTCTATGTTACACACCATAGGTAAACCCCTCATTGGTAAGATCAGACCATAAACAAATTTCCCTGGACATCCATATCCCGTCCCACCCCCAGCCAAGGAAATCACTGTAAAGAATTTCTCCAAAGCCAACTTTGCACTTCTCAAGACTGAGGTGGAATCCTTCAAAGCCCCTGGGCCAGAGGATAATACAGCCCAATCCACAGAATCCTTTACAAATGCATTCTATGAGCACCTGCAGGAATGCATGGATCGTGCTATCCCAAATAAAACCAGGACTCACTCCTCCAAAAACAGGAGACCGGTCTGGTGGACCCCAGCCATAAATAAGCTATACAACAGAAGGAGGAAGTTACTACATGACAGAGCAAAATCCCAAAAAGGGAAGGCATCTCTGATCAGTATTAGCAAGAAACTTCGATCCCCTCATAAAATCATCAAAGGCCAGTTTTGAAAGAAAGATTGCCCTAGACACTAAAGATAATCACAAGGCCTTCTTTAGTTATGTCAGAAACATGGGCGGAAACTCCCAGATATGCTCTGAATTATTGCATAACGGTACAAAATATACCGAACCTACAGACATAGCCAACATCCTGGCAGACAGATTCAGCGCAAACTTCTCCCCCCTTCCACCCCAAAGGAGCAAACGCCTATCCCAACTGAATGTAACCTCCCTGACATCACAGATGCACAGGTGAAAGCTGCCATCTCCAAAGCAAAAAACACAGCATCTATGGGACTGGACGGTGTCCCAGGCTGTGTCTAATATGAGCTCCAAGAAGAACTGAACCCTCACATTAAGTCACTGTTCAAACTTAGTCTTACTACAGGTTATGTACCCAAAGAATGGCGTACAGCTACAGTGGTCCCACTCCACAAAGGTGGTGCCACAATGGACCCCGGAAACTATCGCCCCATAAGCCTGACTAGTCTGGTCTGTAAAGCTATGGAGCCTATTACCATGGAACTCATAAACAAAGACATTGGGAGCCTCCAGACACTGGACCCTACCCAATTCAGCTTTGTTAAGGGCAGATCTTGCCTCTTAAACCTAGTTGATTTCTTTGAAACAGTTACCAAAGCCATAGATGAGGGCAAGGTAGTCCACACAGCCTACCTGGACCTCACAAAAGCCTTCAACACAATACCCCACTCGGGCATCATAAATAAGCTTACCAGCTTAAATATCAACCCCTATATCACAAGATCGGTTGCAAACTGGTTCAGAGATAGAACCCACATGGTCAGAATCGCAGGTGCCATGTCCGAATCCAAACCAGTTACAAGTGGCAACCCACAGAGCTAAGTTCTGGGTCCTCTCTTGTCCGGTATATACTTCTCTGAGGTTCAGGCTAACACGGGGGGGTTATGGCTGACAAAGTTCGCAGATGACTGCAAACTGGGGGCCATAATTGAATCTCCAGCTGACACAAGCATCCTCCAAAAGGGTCTCATAGAGACGGATGCTTGGTGCCAGAGCCACGGCCTCAAGCTAAATGCTAAAAAGTGCATAGTCATCCCCTTTGGGAAAAACAAGGTGCCCACAAATTACCACATAGGTGGTAATCCATTAAGTATGGAAGAAGTAATTAGAGATTTGGGGACCAACGTAGATAGTAATCTCTCCTTTGATAATCACGTTGCCAAAGTGGTTAGAAAGACCTTCTATATAGCCCACCTTATCACGAAAGGGTTCGCATCTAGATCAAGAGAGGTCATTGTGCCCCTCTACTCATCACTCATCAGGCCCATAATTGAATACAATGCCCCTTTTGGGATGTACCTTACCCAACGCCTGCAGCAACTGGAGAGACCCCAAAGGTACCTCACCAAGAGGATCATGGGCTACAAACAGATGTCCTATGCAGCTTGACTAAATAAACTCCAGCTCTACTCAGTTGCTTACTGTCTACTCAGAGGCGATCTATGCCTGACGTACAAAGCCATGTCAGACCCAGAATTAATGGACACGCTCCACCTCAAAAAATCCAAGTCCCTTAGAGCTACACGCTCCAGGGACTTAAACCTCAGCACAAAAATAAATAGGACATGCTGGAGGGACAGATTAATTTCCCAAAGGCTCCCCTCACTCTGGAATAGAATCCCAATTCATGTTAGACATAGCCCCTCGCTGACCCTCTTCAAGCAAAATTTGGACGCGTGGATGGGAAATCACAAATTCACCCCTGGGATCTCTCCTGTGTCCCTGCTAGACAGAGGCACAGTAAACTAATCTTAAAAGGGTACCTTCTGTGACCTACTTTACAGAGGCACAGTAGGCTAATCTAATAGGGAGGCAGAAGCCAAATACACTCTGGCTAGGCTTATAAATGCCCTAGGGCAGATAGCCTAGTATCTACCTATGAACATATGAACCTATGAACATCTAGTTTCATGAAATTCATAAATCTAGGGGAGTTAATCCTTATGTATGTGCAAGGTATTACCTGAACCTGTAAATGCTTGTATAATTTCAGAAGTATTCAGGTATTATAGATGAGCTCGGCTATGTGCAAGCATGTTTCAAGTATTGACACACATATAAGGCTAGAAGTACAGAGTGCAGCTATTTATATTAACTTTTAAAAATTATAAAGGGGGTTCTATGCTTTCTATAGGGTTATCCATATTTCTTTCTTTCTTTCTTTCCTTCTTTATTTATTTATTGACATTTCATTGCCAGGAAAGTCCGATTGGGTAAGAGCCCATTTTCAGTGGAGGCCCGGGAAAAATCTCTCAAGTATTACAAACCATTTTAAGAATAATAATTTTACCATCTTTTAAAAAATACAAAAAACAAATACAGTTTAAATAATTTTATAAAATTAAACATGATATGAAAACATTGGGTAAGAATAAATATAAGTTATATGACAATGATTTAATAGATATAGAAATGTTAGCTAGTTTACAGAGAAATTAAAGGGAAGTTAGTAGGATACAAACAGGAACTGCAATATGAAGTGTGGGAAAACAGGCTTATGTAATATTCAGAGAGAAATCCAGGGGAGAGAAATTGATAAAAGTAAGGAAGTGAACGAGAAATGGAGAGTAAGGAGATGTAGGGTATGAATAGATATTTGTCCACATTTAGGGATATAGCCATGTGGACATCCTGATTATTTCTTGAAAAAGTGGAAAGAAGATAAGAAAGACTGAAAAAGGGAAGATATAACAATGAGGTATACAGACCAGATAGAATGAAAACATCAAGAGAGTTGAGCTGGAGAAAGCAGGAGTGGAGGTGTACTAGAATTTTTTTTCAGGGAATTGACCACCCCGTCTTTTTTCATTTGTTTTTTAATGTGAGAGAGTAGTTTGTCTAGGGAGTAGATTAGAGGGTATAGCAGAGAGAAGTAGGGATGGAGGTAAGTGAACAGAAGGTCACCACAAGTGTACACATGGTCTACAGAACTGCAAACATTTTCATTGCCTGATAGTGTTGCAGTAAAAGACCTCAGTGTTGAGCTGTGGAGACCTGTGGAAGCAAGGTGGTCAGTGCTAAGCAGGGCAGCAAGTCTTACACCCACCTAAGAGTATCATGGATTGGCCAATGATGTCTTTCTAGTACCTGCTCCACTTCATCTCCAACCAAGTCCTGAAGCTCATGGTCTGAATAGCCTGCTGGGCTTCAGAATGCCAGGGTGCCTACAGGACTACTGCTCTGCCTCAAACTTGTGAGGATGTCTCTGGATGAGAAAAAGATGAATGTTACCTAACCTGGGAGGAATGTGGTTGGGCAGCTTCTAGGGATTCTGGACCTGTGGAAAATTAAACATAAATGGAGAAAAAGGAAAAAAAGAAAGCCAAAGAAATGAATAATTAAAATAAAAAAACAGAGTGGGAAGAAAAGAAACAAACATGAAATGTTTTCAATAAATTGACACAAAGTGTGATAAATCTGTATCTTCTTTATTAATAGAGATTTCTTATTTGTATTACATTTTTATTCAGAAAAAAATATTCTGTGAAATATTACTAGTAATTTAAGAACAATCAGTATAACAATATAAAGTGGTAATGTTTTTTTTACATTTGTAGCCTACGGATAGTAAGGAGGTAAGCTGGTATAACATAAGAAATAGTAACACATTTGCCATTTTGTGCTAATAAGGATTGTACTGCAGCTGTGTACTGAAAGCACATTACGTCTTATATTATATTTGTGTATAAATTACTTCATAGTTTATACTTAAAAAATAAATATAAAATAGTTATTATTCAACATATTTCTTTGGGGAATTATACATTTTTTATTTTAGAATCATCTTTATAATACCTCTAATACCATTCACTCCCCCCACCCACTAACTCTCTTGGCCCCCTATCAACAACCTACTCTTAGCAAGCTTGGCTACTCATGTTCCCAGCTACCTACCACATAATACTAACTTCTTGTAGCATCAACTGCTAATGGCTGTTGTACCTCAAAAACAGTTTGTATCAATTGTTCACTGATGAATCTCTACATTTTAACCATGTTTAGTATATGTCACCATATTTTAAAATTATACTATGCTCTACAGCTGTTTTACATCTGTTTTCTTCTTGTCTTGCGTCCTTAACTGGACTAATGTCTATAATTAAATGCTATTTTTTTTTAACTGTATAATACAAATACATATAAATATAATACTTAATAATATAATAATAAATATAATACTTAATGTGGAGCTTTTCTCCCCGGGCCTCCACTGAAAATGGACCTGTGTCCAGTAGGACTCTCCCGGTCAACAAATGTAAATAAATAAATAAATAAAATTTTTCCATACTCACAAGCATCTTCAGTTAGTCTACTTAGGCATTTAACTGTCCAGAGCCTCAACCAATTCCTGTATTCCATCAAGCTTTCTTTTGTTATAACCTACAGTATATGAACTACTCTATGTCCTAAACCATTAGCTGCCGCTGAATATGCCTCTTTGCTGCTTCTAAGCTACTAATGTGTTTTATCTGCATATACTATAATTTAGGAATATTTTTGAAGTAAGTATGTATTTGTGTGTGTGTGTGTGTGTGTGTGTGTGTGTGTGTGTGTGTGTGTGTGTGTGTGTGTGTGTGTGTGTGTGTGTAGGGTGGTGGCCCTAGTGCTGTCCAAGACAGAGGTCTTGTTGAAGGGCTTTCTATACAGTCCTGTAAGCAATGTTCTTTCTACCATTTTGGTAATCATAGTATCAAGAAAATTTATAGTAAATAACTAACTCTACTTGTACTGCAAATTGGATACCAAAAGTATTACCTCTCAAATATTTCACATATTTGTTAAGTTCATTCAGGTTGTCCTTCCAAATCAACCATGCATCAACTTGGTAATGTCTCCAAATATCTATATGCTGAATATTGTTATTGGTATTATAAATGTAAAAAGCTTCAATATACCCCATAAAGCAGTCTGTATCTAGTGCTGCAAATGCTCATGACAGGATCTCTAACAGTAAAAACATTCCTTCTTGAAATAAAAATGTTTTTTTGTCAGAACTAGATCTGTAAGTTGAGGTAGAAAATGCATATATATGCACATGATATGTATATGTATACTTCTTTATATTTACATTTCCTTCTATATATTTTTACTAATGCATATACATTTGTATTAATGCACAAAAACATGTCCATGCATAAACAAACCATATTTGTGTACAGATGCATTTCTTTTCACAGATGAGTTTATTCTTACTTATAGCAATTGGATTACATACAGATATGTATTCACACTTACACATGCATTCTTTTCTTTCATTTTGCAGCAGTTATGCAATATTTATCCAGCATTTTTCAAAAACTTAGTTTACGTAAAATTAAAAAAAAATGTCAAAAGACTTACTGTAGAACTCTGATCTTCTTGTCCTGCACTGGTCTACTGACTCTGCCAAGTGGACAGGCATGTACATCTGCAGATCATCATATCTCTGCTGGTACTGGGGCTCAGAGTGAATAATCCCTGTCAGGGATGGTAGGTGCTCACCCAAATCTAGCCAGGTGCCAGTCTTTTTCACTCTGTGCCAGTTACTACTCTTTCAATCTTGTCCAGGTATGACTCCTATAAGAGGTAGATTTTTGTCTCCTTATCAGAACAGCTTGGAGCTCAGCTTCATTCCTTCATAGGTGCAGCCATCATTTAAAGTGCCAGTACCAAAGTGAAGATGTAAGTACAGTGCTGTGGTTCACAAGATAGGAACCATACCACCTTTGGTGTGACATCATCATAACCAAATCCAAACTTCCTTTAGGGTCAAGTATGCAGCTGTGATTATTGGCAAGTGTGGTTTCATCAAACTATTATATTGATATGGAGGATTTTTAAAGAAATAGTTTTACTCTTTTATTGCTGTGACAGCTATTAAATCATTACTTTTTAATTTGCTTGTGTGTGGTTTTTTCCTTCTGTACAGTACGTTTCTAAGCTTTATTTGCACAATTCATTTTAAGGTCATGCACCTCATCCACAGTTACCCAAGGTTTAGTTATGTGAATCTGTTGACCTATGCACTCCTGTATTATTTTGATTCATAGAGATAAGCAGAATTCAGCCCAATTTTCATTCAAAATGTATCAATTAGTCTTATTTTAAATGCAAATGTTTAATAATGCTGTATTTAGTTGAGATCAGTCAAGTTAGGAAGCAATCAAGTCAGATAAAAATAGCAATATGGTCATAAATTATTTGGAAGTAATATTCACTCAATTTATAGAATATTAATTAATGGTAAAATTGTATTTTCCATTGATATGAATGTCAGATGCAGTTATTTCATGTTAATGTCGGTAACTATTGTCATTTATAAACGGGAATTCATGATAGTGGTGCTGCAACTGTATGGGGAAGTATTGCAGATGGCAATGCAAAAGATACATGATTGCAATACATTTTTGCATTTATGGAATATGCTATACATGATATTATTACATACTTTCAAGTGAGTGAAGTCTGATGTACTGCATTTTCATCAATGCATTCTCTTGCCAGAATACATGCTGCTTTACTGTGGCAAAGGACTTGTCACTCAAGAAATTGAAAATCACGTCAGTATAAATAGATAATAGTGGTGGGGAAGAACTTCAACTATTTCAGCAAAGGCATAAGTGTCAGGGTAAAGATAAGTGCTTGCAATACTATTATGCTTTTGTGGATTATGTTGTATAGGTTATACAACACAATTTAAGCTGGAAGAAGTTTGACCTGGAGTATGTGTATATGAATATGGGTGTTGTGTCATCATAGCCATTTTTGAATTCAGATCTTTGATTTATTTGTGATAAAAGCAGTAATGCTTTCTTGGCTGTGCTGTTTGGCTGATGACTGGATCAAGCTTCAGTATATAACTTTTCCATTTTGGTTTAGGTAAATGAATGATGCTGCAGCAGGGATCCAGACCGATAAGATAATTTTAACCAGGAGGAAAAGCACATCCTTATGGCAGCCCTCAAGATATATGGCAAACACCTTTTTGGAAAAGAAGTGCAGAAACATGCTGAAAGGGCAAAGAAGTAGCCTCATATTAATGCAGTGCAAGAAGAGAAGAAGAGGGCAAATTATAGGGTCGGATGTGCGAGAGCAAAGGCTAGGCTGAATGCAATTGCCTGCAGTGCTATTAAGGCGCCTCAAACAGATGAGGATGGTAGGGGCATACTCGGGGGGGTGGATACTATTATTCACATCTGCAGCATCAAAAACATCTGCTCAGGAAGGCTGATATTACCACACTAACATATTTACATAGAAGAAAGACTTCTCAGATAAAATTATTATAAGTAGCATATGAAATTTACAATTCACAGATGAACTCTCTACTTCTGCACATAACACACTGATGCAAGTGTGCATGGTGTCCTCCACAATTCATTGTACAGCATACAATAGGGTACCCCAGTATATAAGCAGTATTGTAATCAATTACTTCTATACATGGTCAGCAGTAGAAACAAGCAGTTCTACTATACCAGGAAATGTAGAAGACAGTGGCAGCTGAATGGGTGATGCTCCTTCTGATGATAAGGTAGCTATGTTAATGAGAAATCCTGATGAAGGAAGCACACAGTCACTGAATTTAATGGCAGGGTCACACTTCCCACAACATGTAAATAACTCTGCATGAGGAGACACTGGATCACAAAGTCAAGTACATGGTAATATTACACTACATGATGTACAAGGGGAAAACCCCTGCATCTCAATACAAGTGGATCCAGACCCACAGGAACAACTTATAGATGATGGCAGATATTCAAAGGTAACAGTGTCCACTGTGGCACATTTACAAGGAGATGCAAGGCACAGGAAGATGTCACAGCTACCTTAGGAAACAAATAAAGCATTGATGATCCAGCAACAAATGTTCATTGAAATAGTTAAAGCTCAGTGCACTGTCACAGAAATTCAGCTAGAGATGGCCAGAGTAATGCATGGTGTACATGAGGATTTACAGCACTACAAGGGAATGGTACAGATTTGGGATGATGCCATGATCATACTGATCAATAGTATGGTGGGTCACTAAGCATCCATGTTCATGCCTAACTTTCTTATGGTATATATGATCCGTAAAACAACAGTATCACAACTACCAAGTACAGGACCACAAGCTTCGACCACACCTGGCAGACCTATGAAAAGGTGAAGGAGAGGTACTGTCAGCATCACCAAATGCTGCAGTGCTACAATGTAATATGTGGATATGTCCATATGTACAGTGGCTACTGTGATAATGGCTATATTGCTGACATTCTGACTGTGTGTGCACAACTGTGCATAAAACTCACCTCCCCAATGCATTTAGACCTGACACCCATGTACTGGCAATTACAACCTGCCACAATGACTGATACAGTCATCTCTTCTCAGTCCATCTGCTTGTTTAATATGAATATTTTTATTTAGTCTTATTTTGTATATTGATTACTAAGTTTTTCATTTATCTGTATTGGAGCTTATCTCCCCGGGCCTCTACTGAAAATGGACATGTATCCAGCTAGACTAGCCCAGTCAACAAATGTAAAATAAAATGAATAAATAAATAAATAGTATTACACTGATGAACACAGTTAACTTACCTGGACGCTCGTCTTCTGTGGAAGCTGTGGCACCCACCTCCAGGATGTATGGCTTGATGGAGGACTGGGAGCTACTGATTGATCCTAGGTTCACCAGGAATTCCTCTGTGGCAGAGAGTGGTTGTTGAATTGCAAGCCCTCCACTGGTGGCAGCATGATCCTTGGCAACAGCAGCTGCTGTTTGACGTGCAGCATTCACCATATCTTTGGCCCAGTGTCGGACCTGTTCATAGGTCCTATCCAGTTAGTGAATCTGATTAACAGCCTGCACAAGGTCTGCCCACAATGCTGCCCACTGTTCACAATTGTGCAAAACCCTGCTAAGGAAGATGGGATGGTGGTGCCTGAGGCAATCCAGGATTATGTCATTCTCTGCAGTTGTGAATGGTTGATGTCTCCTGTGATACAGGGTTCCTGAAAGATAAGAAGAGGGGAACACATTACAGGAACAGATAAGTGGACATCCAATATGCACAGATCCTGCACACCCATAATGGCCTGCACTATCTGCTGCTCCCTCACATGTCATACCCCACAGTCTGGAAATACACTACATGTGTAGATATCACTAAGATAGTAGCAATACTGGGTTATCTCCATGTGTGCAGAGACAAATTCTGCTGTATGTCGCTACACCCATCACTGTAGTCTACTGTGGTGTATCCCCTATAGGAAAACTCCCACTAATATGTCATGCAGTCACTGCCAGACAAATAGCAGTGTGCAATTACAACAACTATATGGGGACAGGGTCTATATTACAAGACCAAAGATGTATTCTTTTGACTGCATCTTGGTCGGACTTAAAAGGCTGAAAGTGCAAAATATTGAAGCGGCTGTTAAGTGAATTCTTTCCCAGGGAAAGAATTTGCTTGGCTGCTTCGGTACTTTGCAGTTTTCAGCACTGCAGTGCTGTCTCAGAGTTGGTATATTTATGTAGGGGTTAGCCCCCTACTTAATGTAATGTTTGAAATAGTTTTGTTTTTTTTTTTTTGTTTTTTTTTGTTGGAACAGCAATGTTTTTCCCTTGGAAAAAAAATTGTTGTTCTGACACTTCGACATTGTAAGCCTTTGCTTACATAGGGTCGATTAATCACCGTTCACTTTTTTAAGCATTTGGTGATCTACTATAGACTCTGGGAACAGTGCAGCAACACCAGTGTGCCACAATGACAGAAAGCAATGCAAATCTGCTGTAGTATATGTTCCCTGTAGGCATCACACCTCTCAACTATACAGATGTTTGCAGAATATCAGGATGTTTGCATCACCCATGTGGTCCCATTCACACAAACCTGTGGATGTCTGACAAATGGTTTGGCAACCATTGATGGTTGATGTCAGAATGTACTGTCAGATTCCAACTTTCAAATGTCATACCCCTCAGAAAACAATCATGCTACAGTAATATGTGTTAGTCCACTCACATTCTTACACTGTATGGGCAATATATATACTCTGTCCATGCGTTTGGCCCACCATTAATAATGGCTTTGTCCTGATTTCTTGTGTAGGAGGTTGACAGGTGTGTTAGGCATAGCTCTCAACCAAACTGGTACAGATGTCAACGATACAGGGATGTCAATAGGGACATTCAGGGAAACTTTTACAATGTTAGAACTATGTATGTGACACACTCACAGAATGAGAGGAGGTGACATACAGTGCATTGTTTAATGCTACAGGAGTGTACACTCCTAGTTATTTTCACTGTGTACTACATGTAATCAACTAGCTTTCCTACAACAGCTGACCATTGTAGGAGGGATTGACAGGGACAGACTTGAGATGTGATTGAAAGCAGGGACAGTTGAGAGGCATGCCTGTAGGTGTAGAACAGCAGAGTATCAATCATATGTCAATACCATAGATCAAAGACAACCCTAGTGCTGCAATCCCTATTCCGCATGCCTCCATCCTCCCATCTGCATCCCGTTTTATGGAGACATCTATTACATACCTGGTGGAGTGCAGTATTTATCTTTTTAATCTTTCCTCTGGAAAAGCTGTAACATACACTGTCTGTTTGAATGAAATCTCATATAGACCTGTTCCTTATCACCAGTTTCTTGCCTTTTGAAGGTATTGCTCATTTTCAGGTAATTGCATCTGCACCAATCAGTGGCTCAGAATTGGTAATTGCAGCCAAAGCAGCTGAATTTCAGTATCAGTAGCTAATGACATGCCACTACAGTGCAATATATAATGCCTCCATGTAGGGCTTGGCCTCTTTTTTACTGTTTGAGATGGACATTACTGAGGTATGGAGACTACAGCATCACATAGGGTAGGTACAACTACTATCCACTGTAGAGATTTGTGAAGTATGTGAACTACTATCCACTGTAGAGATTTGTGAAGTATGTGTACAGTTTTTCCTCATATTTTTCATCAGTGTCCCATAACATTGTGGTCATCTGGCAGTTCACTGGCAAACATTGTGAGCTGATGTCAATAAGGGAAGAGAGAAATGTGAGTGTCACACTTCATACCCATCAGAATATGTATGCTAATGCAGTAAATGTTATTCTATCAACATACTATCTTTGTAGGGCAAACTGTTGAACAAGTCCCTATCTCTTGGCCTTTGCTCCCCCTGTAGGTATGGCTGTTTCTAGATCCCTTGTTCTAGGGGGTTGGGAGGTATGGTAGCAGCTACATTTACATACAGCTATGTATGCTGCAGGCTGCAGCTGCTGCTGTAGCCTACAACACATAGAGGTGGGGCAGTGAACACTTTGTTAGACAGCAAGCTGTACATGTAACTGTGGCAGCTGTGTCTGGACTGTCATTATGACAGAGCCTGGGTAAAGGTATTCTATATAGTCCAGTCAGTGCCTGTGCATAAGGTATGTCTATTATGCAACAGTGTGAATAACAAAGTGGTACAACATATAGTTAGGTGATGTGGATATGTGCATTTTGTCTCTGCCTTCAGGCCTTTATCTTGAAAAACCGGGTAGCAGTTAATTAAGTAGCAGTAGACTGTGGGGATTAAGACTGCAAGACACAGTCATTACTTGATGTCTGCACAATAATGCAATTGAAGTGTGGCAGAACACTGGAATCGAACTCAGGACTGTGTGTGGCAAAATGTACTATGTACAAGGCATACAACAGACTGAGCTACTGAGACACTGACACTGCAACTACATCCGTATTTGCAAGATATACGTGCACATATACAGGCTATCAGAGACATTTCTACATCCATGAGTATGTGCATGGCTTTATATGGTTGTAATTCTGCACCAGGGTCCCAGTTGTACATGTACTTTGCCATTGCTAACTTACCAGGTGTCTTTCCATAAGTTGCTAATAAAAGGGCACATATATCTGCTATCACAGGCCTCATGTACATCCATTGGTATGTCTTTGACTGTCTACTGGTGTGTTATTGCACCAGCGCCCAAGGTACACTCCTATTTTTCCCATTCCTTTTATGTTTCATTTACATGCTTATTGACAGTAGGTAGCAGTCAGTATCTATTGCTGGAAACAGCTGTGTAACCTAAGACCTGTGTAAGATGGTGCATTAATGCACTGTGTTATAGTTGATAGGGGCCCAAGTTCGAGATTTGACAGAAAAAATAAAAAAGAAATTATAACTGCAGTGTACAACCATACAGTGTAACCAAGTATTAGGAGGCTTTACATGTATATGTATTTAATTTCAATAACGGTAGTGCTTAGAATAAAATAAAATAATCTGGAAATAAAAGTTTAGGGTAATGTTTAACACCATTATTGGGCACATTCATTATCAAGCATGTCAATTTAGGAATGATAAAGCTGACAATTGTGGAGATCATAAAACAAATAATACACACTATTAACAGGATAACATACAACTGAACTATAAAAAAAAAAAAAAAAGATTATTTGACTGTCCTTCCATCAACACAAACATTCCTGCCACTTGACCACATCATCTTGAAACATCACACCTGAGCCTACATCCTATATAATGCTACTCAAACAAACTCAAATCATGCTCTACTTCAATTGATGACATTCAAGGTATCTTAAAATAGCAGCTTATAGTATCGACTACCTTGTCTCAATCCTTATAAATAGGGCAATCCAGGAATGCCACATTCCATCTCTCTGGAAAATTGTATTTATTTATTTATTTCCAGTTTGATAAGCTCCAAAATTACAAAGATAAATAAAAAATACAATACAATAAACAGTAAAGTAAAGTAAAGAATACAATAAAAAAATAACATAAAATGCAATTATGAATAAATAGTGTTATATAGTATTTTAAACAAGAATATAAAATGAAGCGGAGAGTTGTAGCAAAAATGCAGTGCAAATAGAAGAGTATAGAAGACTTGAGGATAGTTCCTGAAGAACATGTATGGTAAGTAGGAAGGGTATTGGGAAGTAAACAGAGTAGTAGGAATAAGTACGTAAAGGTAGAGAAAGGAGCGAGAGGTAGTTGAGTAGGGAAGTAAGAGAATTGTTAATTAGAAGGAGAACAAATGTGAAAAAAATGTGGAAAAAAAGGGGTAGGGAGTTATAGAAGGGGGAAGGGGTAAAGTAAGTTGAAGAGAGTTGGATGCAAATAGAAGATATTGTCATTTATTAGTCAAATGTTATATAGGTTTAGAAGGAAGAAGTATAAAGAGAGAGAGAGACTAGAGAAAGAGCACTATGTATAGTATATACACTATATACATTAAAGGTTCATAAGTTATGTTAGAAATGTTGAAGGGAAGCTGTGGGGCAGAATTGCCAAGGTGTAGAAGTAATTAATAAAGAACAGATAGGAGTGAGTTTATTAGGATTAGGGGGGCAGAGAACAATTACATTTTCAGTTAAAGGAGAGTTGAGAATGAAGCCGGGATTTGAAGAGTTCAAAGTTATTGGAGGTTCTTATTGAGGGGGAAGAGAGTTCCATTTTTTTTGCTAAGGAGTAGGATAGGAGATACTGGCCAGCAGGACATTTTGGTTTGTGAATAGAAAGTTGATTTTGTTGTGCGGATCTTAGGGGTCTGTGAGGAGTATAAGAAGGAAGGAGGTTTGCTAGAGCAGGGCATGCAGTAGGATTATTGATTAAATTGTGGGCTGTAGTGAGTTGGAGGTAGTTAAGGTAGTTGGGAAGTTCTAGCCACTTTAGCATGTGAAGGGAAGAGCAATGGTGGGAGGAGTGTTTAGATTTAGTAGCGAATTTGGAGATTTTGTTGTAGCAGATTTCTAGTTTTGCGGAGATGGAGGAAGCAAGGTTGGTTAGTAGAGGGGCATCGTATAACAGTGAAGGTAGTAAGTAGGTAATGGCAAGAGTATGCCTGGTAGAGGGAGAGAGAAAGTGTGAATTTCTGTATAGTAAACCAAGTTTTTGATAGTTTTTTTTATATTTGATTGGACATGCATATTGAATTTTTGGTGTTCGTCGATAGTAACACCGAGACGTTTAATGAAGGGGACAACTTCTATTGGAAGTTGGTATTACTGATAATATTGAAAGATTGTTTGTCAAGGAGTGTGTTTTTAGAGGGAGAGAAAAGTAAGATTTCAGATTTATTAGCATTAAGAGAGAGGTAGTTTTGAAGCATCCAGTTCTCAGTGGCTATAAAGGCAGATTGGGTAATTGCTTGGAGAGCAGGAAGATTAGGAGCAGAGCAGATTAAAGTGGAGTCATCTGCATACTGCACTATTTTAGTGTTGGGAATGGCTGCATGGAATTCATTGATAAATATATTGAAGAGCATTGGACCAAGTATTGAACCCTGGGGAACCCCGGTTGGAGTGGCAAGGAAGACTGAGGTACCTGTTTTCCATTTCACAGCCTGGGATCTGTCAGAAAGATAACTCTTAAACCAGGTAAGTGAATGCTGAGTGAGATTGAGGTTAGACAGTTGAGTGAGATTGAGGTTAGACAGTTGAGTTAGAAGGTGGGAGTGAGAGACAGTGTCGAATGCCTTGGATAGATCTAGAAGGACAGTGGGTACAATTTCTCCAGAATCACAAGCATGGTTTACTATGTCTAGAAATGAGAGGAGAGCGGTTATTGTACTATGGCCGGGGTGGAAGCCATGTTGAGTAGGGGTGAGGAGGTGATTGCTGATAAGGAAGGGCAAAAGTTGTTGGTGGATGCATTTTTCTAGAATTTTTGATATTGGGGAGAGAATGGCTATTGGACGGAAATTAGAGATGTTTTTATTTTTATTTTATTTATTTATTTTACATTTGTTAACCGGGCTAGTCCAGCTGGATACATGTCCATTTTCAGTGGAGGCCCGAGGAGAAAAGCTCCGCTACAGTACTAAATAAACATATAAAGATAAAACTAAAATATTTTCAAAATATACAGAAATAAACTAAAGTAAAAAGCATCTCCTCCCCCTCCACTCAACCCTACCTTCCCTTCCTCCACCCAATCTCCCTCTCCCACCCCTCCTACTGAAAATGGACATGTATCCAGCTGGACTACCCAAAAATGTTATTGTTTTTGTCTCCTTTGTGAAGAGGTAGGATATAGGCAGCATGCCACAATTTGGGAATGTAAGATTCATGAATGGATCGATTGATGAAAATGCTAATGGGGATGGCAATGGCATCTGCAGCAAGCTTTAGAAAGTGTGAGGGGATATTGTCAGGGGCATTGGAGCATGGCTTGAGTTTAGTGAGAAGCTTTTTGGTGTGAGAGATAGAGATGGGTTTTAGGTGGAAAATAGGGGGAGGGGTGGGAGAGGGAGATTGGGTGGAGGAAGGGAAGGTAGGGTTGAGTGGAGGGGGAGGAGATGTTATTGGGGAAGGTCTTAGTGAGTTCAGCTATGGAGTTGGTAAAGAAGGAGTTAAATAGGGTTGCAATTTCTGTGTCTGTTTTATTATTATCAGGACAAGGATTATTTTTTGTACCTGGGTGCAGAAGAGAGTTGATGGAGTTCCAGAACTGTTTAGGGTTATTTGAATGGGTAGACTGAAGTTTAATGTAGTAGGATTTTTTGTCTTTGTAATAAGCTTTTTGGTTAGGTTACGGAGCTGCTTATATTTCAGGAGGGTGTCAGGGAGTTTTTTCTGATAGTAAAGTTTCCAGGTCTTGTCTCTTTGTTGCATAAGTGATTTAGTGTCTTTAGTTAGCCATGGGGCAGAGTAAGGTTTTATTTGCTTTGTTCTAGGAGGGGCTTGGGCATTTAGAATATCTAGGAAGGTTGTATTAAAGAAATCTACGGCTTTATCTAGGGGAATAGATTTTAGATTGTCCCAGTTTGTTTGTTTAAGTGTTTCTGAGAATATAAAAGGGTTGAAGTTTTTGAGATTATGAGTATAGGTATAATGGTGTTGATGAGGGGAGGAGTGGGTAGCTCGAGAATGAAAGCTGGGAGATGGTCACTCATGGTATCTGGTAGGATACCAGAGTGTGATATCTTATTTAGGTGAGAGGCTAAGATCCAGTCCAGAGTGGATCCTGGGGGGTTGATTCTATTAGGTCTGGTCACACCGATTGTTAGTTGGGTAAAGTTGAGTAGATGAATAGATAAAGAGGGATTATTGTTATTAATTTTGTTCCAATCTATATTCACATCACCTAGTATGTAAGTTTCCAGTTTAATGTTAGTTGAGGACCATAGTAGAATATTTTCAAAAGTAGGGATATTATTTCCAGGGGGAATGTAGATGCTCGTAATGCAAATACTTTTATAGTTATTCATTTTGAGTATCCCTATGACTAGTTCAGCATTGCTAAATTGAGGAATGGGGTTTTGGTAAGGAGTTAGGTTAAGTAGGCTGTTATAGATTAATGCTACTCCTCCTCCTTTTTTGTTTTGGCGGTCGCATCTGATTGCTTGAAAGCCAGGGGGAAGGATCTCAGAGTCAGTGATGTGGGGCTTTAGCCATGTCTCTGAGACTGATACTATGTCTGGAAGAGTATAGTTAAGCCAGGCATGGAAGAGAGTTATTTTATTTTTTAAACTCTGGGTATTGATTGTAACTAGTTTAAGGAATTTGTGGTTGGAGGTACTGGGTAAGGTAGGGGGAGAAAAGGTAGTTGTTATCTGAGGAATAGGGTTGGGGTATATGTCTCCTGCTAGGAAAAGCAGGTTAGAGGAAGAAGGGAATGGGATCTTTGAATTATTTATAGTAGTTTGTGGAAAGAACAATTTTGTTTTGGGGGTATGGAGTTTAATTGAGTAGGGGAGCAGCTTGAGTTTGAAATAGTGAAGTGAGTTTGGTTGAATTAGACTGGGGGATATGGTGTGAAAGTGGGATGTGAAGGGGTGGAGCAGGTTTGTAAGAAAAATAGGAAGTAGCAGTGAAAGCAGTTAGTAGAAGAAGAGTAGTTACAGTATATATGAGGAAAATGTGTGGAAGTGGAGATGTCATCATTGTTAGAGTTAGGTATAAGGGGATGTATCAGTATATGTAGGGGTGTTTAGGATAAGAGTGAGGAGAGACTGACAGAAAGGAATATATGGGACAGAGAGGGAGGGAATACTTAATTGAAAGGTTTTAGGGGAGGAGTAGTGATGGGATTGGTTGGGAGTTAGGGGGAGGAGAGATGTAAGTATAAATGTAGGATTGCTGGGGTGGGTGGGAGTTGGGGGTAGGGTAGTGGAGCGGAATGAGCCCGTACGGCGAACAGAGCTGGGCTGGCCCAAAGGAAGGATGCAGCAGGAAGACGAGAAAAATAATCAGTTTAGTGGAAGGTGAGAACAGGAGAAGGTGAGTGTGGAAGGCAGTGAATATGTGTGTAAGGAAAGGAAGAAAGAGAGGCTGTAGGGAGTATAAGGGCTAGTATAGGGCTAGAGGTGAAGAAGAGGAGGGCGAAATGCTATGGTGTTTAGTCTATAGTAAGTTGAAATAAATGAGAATAAGTAAATCAGAAGTGGGTGAAGACTGCCCTCTAGTGGTCATAACTTATAATAACAGTGATTGGAGATCACAGTAGAAGGCTGAGAGTGGAAGGGAATTCAGAGGGAAGGGCTTGAGGGTGTTGGAAATACTACAAAGGCTGTGGAAATTTTGGAAAGGGGGATATGGAGTACAAGAGAGCAAGTAGTGGGGGTATGGCTGCTGGTTGTTCTGGCTGTTTAAACCTGACACCTAGCAAGTATCATAACACTAACCCATACAAGTAGAGATAGAAGCTAATTTAACATACAATCTTAGTTTGACTTGGTGTGTCTGTCCAAGGGATACTTTGGATACCCAGGTAAGGGTATGATAGGAGAATATAGTTGGTCTTTGAAGTCTAGCAGGGCCCAAGAGGAAGTAGGAAAGTTAGGTAAAATAGTTTGCACAACTGGAGAAAAACAAAAAAAGAGGGAGAAGAAAGTAATTATAAATACTGGTTATCTATCAGGAGAGAAAGCAGGTTAATTAGTAAAACTAAGAGCAAAACACATACGATAGTCAAATAACAAAGCCTCAACATCAGGTGTAGCTTCTTCAGAAACTATGCACAAGCACTAGAATATTTCTCCTCTTTGTAAGAAAACTATTGAACAAAGCAGCTAATCTACAAAACATTGCAAAACACATTAGCTAGTCTAATATCAAAAAGTATTAAAACAGCAGGTGTAGTAATTTCAGAAACTAGGCACAAGCATATAACCTTTCCCTTGTTTTAAAAGAAGAAGATATAACCAATGCAGCTGTATTTAAAACATTGCAGCAAGGATCACACTATTATGTAGTAGAATAGGATTAAGCTACTAAACTAAAAAAAATATGGCAATTACAGTCCATTAATGTAGACATAGTTAGAGTACAGTGGGAACATTTTGGCTACATTGCAACATCAGGTAATATGTTAACATGATACCAGTCATAAGACAAAGAACATGAGCAATCATTTATCCCTTCGGTATCAGCAAACACTGACAAAGTTGAAAATCTAACTAGAAAACAGAACGATAATATTGGCACTATTGCAGCATGGCATTCACTGCCATTAATAAAGATAGGAAAGGCACTATGTAGCTGGCTAACAGCAGCGCTGTTGCAGCAAGCACACGTTGTCTAACATGTCAGTACAAGGGGTGCTAGTGACTAGATTATCAGCGATTAGGCCCAGGAACACAACGTCAGGTTTAGCTTGTGAGCGAGTTCAACTGGCAGGTGCAGGATAATTTATTGCTGTTATCTATTAACATGTAGCGTTGTGTCGCATTTGTTAGGACAGACCATTAGGGTTTTAATGTCAATTCATTTTAATAGAGCGGTAAGCCGCTACTAAATATGGGACTAATCACTACACCAAAATCTTCGACAATATGCTATTAGCATTTGTGAGCGCAGGAGTAACTGTAAGGCAAATTAGTGAGGCTACATTAGAGGGCTAGGGCAATGCTGGAGGTTAGTGGGGAGGATTCTGGCCCAATTAATATTCAAGTAAGCACCATTTGTATGTTGAATTATGCAGAGGAGAAGGAAAGTTGTCTAATAACTATGCCCATACAATCTGTGAGACAATCACGTATACTAAGTTTAACAGTGGAATAAAAGGAAGGTAGAAATGGTAACGCTATTTAGGGGAATAACACAATGAGTACAATTGTCAGATAAGTGAGCGGCTCAGGCACAAAGATGGTACAATAATATTTAGTATAAACAATACTTGCAGTTGCAGATATGCTTGCGACTCAAACTCTATGAAGTTGAAAGCACTGGTCGGGTTCCTAACATTGCAATGGTTCAGTATAAGAACCGCGATATATGACAGACAGGTAAATCACATTATAGGCACAGAGTGGAATTCTTAAATGTCACACATTAACTCCCTACACAAAAGAGGAAATTCGACTGACGTAAATAACGGTAGACCTATAGTAGTCATATCTGCTGTCTCTAAAATACTTGAAAAATGTATCCAAAAACAATTGCTAAGCAAATGTCTACTTCAGATGGCTTCAATAGGTTTGTCTTAGCCCATCCTTCTATGGTTCAAAAGCTACTTATCCAATAGGTATCAGTCAATAAAATAGCACTACACCCTCTCTCTATATTTATTTATTTTATATTTGTTGAGATCAGTGACCAGGACCAGGCATTCAGTCTGTCCATATAGGTCATGTGTTGAAGGGCCTGAATTTTCTTGGTGAGTAACCTCTGAGTTCTCTCCAGCTGCTGCAAGTGTCAGGTGAGGTGCATACAGAAGGGAGCATTGTACTCTATTAGTGATCTGATGAGGGATAAGTACAGAGGAGTTATAACAGCCTTAGCTCTTGATATGATGGCGTTACTTATTATATGTGCAACACAGAAGGCCTTCCTTACCTCTGTGGACATATGGTTATCGAAGTTAAGATTGCTATCAACCTGTGTTCAAAAAACTCTCACCACAGGGTTAGAGCTAAGGGCGGTACTGTTAATATTGTAATTTGCAGGGACTTCTCCTTTGCCAAAATGGATGATAAACTAAACAAAAAAAAAATGTGTTAAGCTCTTGGCTTTGATACCAAGCATTTGTCTGTGTAAGCCCTTTTTGCAGTATGTCAGCATCGCTGGGGACTCAATGATTGCACCCATTTTGCAGTCATCGGCAAACCTGTTAAGCCACAGGCCATCTATTTTTGTCTGGACTTATGAGAAATAGATTCCAAACAATAGGGGGCCCAGCACAGATCGTTATGGTACATCCATAGTAACTGGTCTGCTGCTAGCGGTAGAATACCCGACTTTGACTGTATGCATTCTGTTAGTAAGCCAGATGGATATGCATCTAGTGATATATGGGTTAATTCCCAGCTGTGTGAATTTATCAATGATGCTTCAGTGGGGGATTGTGTCAAAAGCCTTGGTTAAGTCAAGGTAGGCTGTGTGTACTGTTTTGTCTTCATTCAGGGCTTTTGTGACATTCTCAAAGAAGTCCACTAGGTTTATTAAGCATGATCTACCCTTAACAAAGCCAAATTGGGACAGGTCAGGAGTTTGAAGGGCACCTGGGTCTTTGTTGATAACGTCCACATTTGATTCTCTCCAAAGCCTTGCAGATAAGGCTGGTTAGGCTTATGGGTCTATATTTCCAAGGGGCAGTTGATGGGCCCCCTTTGTGCAAGGGAATTACTGTTACTGTTTTCCACTCTGCTGGGCAAAGCCAGTACTTAGACTGTGGTTGAAAAGAGTGTCAAGTGGTTCTGCTAGGTCTTGTTTTAGACAATTTAGTAGGCAGCCTGGGATGTTAGCTGGTTCCATAGAGGCTGTGTTTTTGGCCATGGAGAGTGTGATTATGACCTGCTCCTTGCAGATACTAGGTAGAGGACTGGTGACAGGTATGCTTTTGGTTATGTCTGGTAGAGTAAGGGCATGAAGTTTGAACAAAATCTGTCTGCTAGTAGGTTGCTGATGTCCTCAGGGTCAGTACGAGTGGTAGCATCCACCACTAGTTCAGCACAAAGCTGGCCCATCCCTTTTAAATTTCTGATGTAGCTAAAGAATACCTTGTGATTATCTTTAGCTAGGGATACTGGTTTCTCTTTTTAATTGGTTTTAGAGGACTTTACAAGGTATCTGATTTGCTTGTTCAAGCTGTGGAGGGTGTCCTTCCTCTGCTAAGTCATTTCCTTCTTGTTCTTAGACATTAGTTTATTCTTCTTGTTGTACAACCTATTTATGCTTGATGCCCACCAGGGTGGCTTGTTTTTTCTAAGGACCTTGTTTTGATCCGTTCAGGTACAGCCAAGTCTATAAATTTGTGTAGGTGTTTATATAGGGCATTTGTGTACACCTCTGTATAGCAGTCATTGTTGACAGTGGTAGCAGGGGGTTCAAAATGATTTATGCCATTGCTTAGGAGGCTATAGTTTGCTTTGGAGAAATGTTTCATCCTTTTTGCTCTTGAGAGAGGTCAGATATGATTGGTAATTTGAACTTGACTGAATTAGGATCACACCTTACCAGGGAGGGCAACACAGGGGGTAGTGCAGAGACCCCCTATGCTGGTGAGTACCAAGTCTAGGATATTCAAGCCCCTTGTGGGGGTGCAGACTATCTGTTCCAGAACTGAAGACCACAGACGAAGAATCCACTTAAAACACCAGTTTATTGCACCTCTAGCACTTCGGCAACTGCCTTCAAGGAGTATAAAACATCACATAACTTACACAGTTTATATACCCTAATGCATCTAACAATTAAACAAGCAGCCTAAACCAATTAATCAATAAACATTAAAAAATACTTAATACTACTTTCTCATCAGATAAGAAGCATCCAGTTACATTCCACATTCAGACCCTGAGGAAATAAAGTGTAATATTTCAAAATAAAAATACTTTCTTTATATAACAACGTCTTTTATACAAATCATCAGAAAATACACCCTTCATAATATGTTCTAAGATAGTGGCTTGTAGCCAATTTGGATTAGAATTGTGAACCAGCATAAAATGTTTAGCAACAGGGCTATCTTCTTTATTATTTATAATATTCCTGACATGCTCCTGCAGTCTAGTTTTAAACTTCCTTTTACTTTCTCCTATATATACAAGGCTACATGGACATTTCTATGCATAAATAATACCTTCAGTATTACAGCTGTATATATTTTTAACCTCAAATGCATGGCTATTTATATACTTAAAAGTTGGAACAATATACTGACATACATTGCAATGACCACAGGGTGAAGTTCCTAGTTTCTGCATGGTCCTATATTATAATGTCTCAGTGGGATATTTAAATTTATTATGTACCAAAATATCTTTTAAATTCCTACCTCTATGAAATGAGATGCCTAAAGACCTAGACAATACATTTTTTAGGTCCATTGATCTAAACAAAACATTCCAGTAGTGTTTAACAATATATATTAAAACATCACTGAAAACACCATGGGCAGGATTCATGAAGGCTTGCACGGAGTGTAAGACATGTGTAACACTCCATGCAAGCCTCGCGATCCAGGAACAGCCCGAAACTCCATGGAAGAGACCAGCTAAAACGTCTCTTACACGGACTGAGCGTGGATATGCTAAATAACTCACTTGCAGCCGAAAGGTATGCAAATGAGGTATATTAGCGATCCACGAAGCAGAAACCAGCCCGTGTAAGAGACGTTTTAGCTGCAGAAATGTACTCAGTTGACAACTGAGTACGTTTCTGCAAAAATCACAATGGAGCCATGTCAGCTCCAAATAAAGGGTGCATATGTGTCAGGCAGCATGCCAATGGCCAAATATGTGGCCATTGGCAAGGTAACCCGATGCTGTATAAAACATAAAAATGAAGGTGATAAACCCACAAATGTGGGTTTTATGCAATACATGGAATGACAATGCAGGGACCAGCAGACCAAAAACAACATGGCCACTGTGTAGTGGTTGCTAAGGGGGGGAAGCTGAGTCTAAGACATGTAACTAAGCATTAGTAGGGAATCTCATGTAAATGAGGGTTAGGATACTGAATCCCACAGTCACATAGCAAATGAGCACAGTCTGAGTAGTGTAAGAGATACATAAGGGGAGGAATAGAGTAGGAGATAGGTGACATCACAGGGGGAAATGGTAGAAAGAAATGCAGTTCATTGGAGGTCAGTGTAACATGACAGATGACAGACACAGATCAGGGAAAGAGGAGTGCCACAAGTTAAGCATGGGAAAGTCAAGAAATGGAAGGTGTACACTGTTACTTACACCAAAGTTTCTTGCTGGGCGTGCATGCGCACGTGTGCGCGTGCCATGAAGCGCAAGTAGGGCAGTGTGTGCACGTGTAAGGCAGACTGAGCATGTGGGAGCATGTTGGTAGACTTTGAAGACTGTGTACGCTAGTGTGCACGCTTGTAGGGCAGACTGAGCATGTGGGAGCCTGTTGGCAGGCTTGTAAGACTGTTTGCGCTGGTGTGCACGCATTTTAACTCGAATAGGCAGATCCAGAACCGTGTAAGCATGTGTGTGCGCATGTAAGCCACTGTGAGCGTGTTTCTGCTGGCATGCACGCTGCTCCCCCCTGAGGAAACAGAAAGGAAAAAGGAAGAAACAGAATTAGTAGGAAGCTAGCAGGGAATACTGCTGGAGCTAGCAGGTGAAAACAATTAGAACCAGGCAATTACACAGGCAGAATACTAGCCCAGCCCAGCACTTACAACTCTGCAAACAGCAGTGCAAGATGTTTCTCTCAAGAGACACTGCAAGACAGGAGTAAGCTATTAGAAGTGAAATCTGAAAAAGCTGAACTCAGAGCAGAAATGTTAGGGGCTGCCATAGCTGTCATAATGAGACATAGCCGACTTGCTGAGGGGGGTGACAATGCAGATGGTGCCAGACAACCCACAGTGAGGAGACGGAAAAGAGTGTACAGGCCCAGGGTCACCTACCATGGGTTACACGAGCTGGAGATAGTAGAGCGCTATAGAGTGGACAGAGAGCTCCTGCAGCAAATAGTCGAGCTGTGCAGGCTACGCCTCACACACAGAGCCAACAGTGGAATCCCATCCCAGTGGAAACCAAGGTATGTGTTGGCCTAAGAATACTAGCAACAGGTACCTTCCAGAGACCAACTGGCGATATGATGGGGATATCACAGGCATCAGCCTCCAGGGTACTGCACCAGTTCCTGGATGCCATGTCAGCACATGTCGGTGATCATGTATATTTCCCCAATGCCCGTAAGGTATTGGCCAGCAATATGCGTCTCTTCCAGCAAATAGCGAAATACCCTGAGGTAGTGGGTGCAATAGACTGTACGCACATATGCATCAAACACCAGCCAGTGAGCGGGGTAGGGCCTACATAAACCTAAACGGCTTCCCCTCCATCAACTGCCAGGTCGTGTGTGATGCCCAGGGCATAATAATGAATGTGTGTGCTGGCTGCCCTGGGAGCTACCATGATTCCCACATCTGGCATTTGACAAAACTGTACCAGACATTTGCCAATGGGGACATCCCACACGGACACCTAGTGGGGGATGCAGGTTATGCACTGGAGCCGTGGCTGATGACACCCATCAGAAATGCACACACACCTGAACAGGAACGCCATAATGAGGCACACGGACAAACACGTAATGTAATAGAGTGTGTGTTTGGGCTGCTCAAGTCACGGTTCCGGTGTCTGGACACATCTGGTGGAGCCTTGGAGTACTCACCAACTACATGTACCCAAATTGTTATGGTATGTGCCATGCTACATAATATGATATTGCGAAAACAGCTGCAGCAGGACCAGCATAGGGCTGGGCCAAACAGCCCCCCACCATTGCCAAGGCCATCACAGGCAGAGTGTGACTCGGAGGAGGAACAACCTGAGCCTGCCCCAGTAGGCAGAAGGAGGCATGCCCAGTATGCCCTGGCCTTGGCAAAGAGGCAACGCATAGCACATACACTGGCTCAGTAGGAACCCTGGGAATGATACCCCCTCTGACTCACTCAAATAATAACAGGGATGCCTAAAATGACATGATCTGCTTACAAACATGTACAGGGAGTGTAATATGTGCATCTGGCAGAGGCAGCCCTGCAGCACCACCTGAGGCATGAATGCCATGTGTTACGTAATGTAACACTATGTACTATATGCACACCTGAGGACCCTGACAAACATCCTACCCTCACCACGCATGAAGCCACAAAATGATGATGGGATGACCAATTGCAATAACTGGCTGAAGTAATGCAGTTAGTCAAAGGGGAGCCAATGTGTTTCAGCCTGGGAAGACATGCTGAGCATGACATGATGCACCACCTGCTAGGGTTGGCGTGCACCTATCAGTCCAGGCCCCATGGATACTGGCAAAGGCTGTCAGTACCCACAGCATGCCCTGAATAGGTAAGTCTCAAAACACAAACCCACCTTCACAGGTACCACAAGGGATAGGAACCTAGATGTAATGCTACCCAACGCCACAACTCTAAACAGCAAGATGCATGCAGTATAAATGCACACAGTATGGAGAATGTTGATATCAGTCCTGTAATAGAAAACTGGGGCAAGTCTCACATCAGCACCCTAACACTACCAGGTTACACCTCATACTGTGCTGTACAGCCGCAAAACATGGAACAAGCTACAAAAGGAGGGTGACTAGCAATAAATGTCAAGGATAACCACACCCCCATGTTGGTACCACAACAAGAAGCAGCATGGATTAGCCATGGTCAAATACCAATGGCTTAAACCACCTCCCAGTATATAGCCTGCTGCAGACTACTGTCCTAATACCAGGAACTGCACCTGGCCTATGTTGGAATACATGAATATATCAAGCCCCAAACCACATTATATTGCTTGACTGAAAATACCCAGACATACACTGGGAGCATTATACTAGCACCAACACAGTAGGAGAAAAGTTCCCATAATCCATAAACCAAAATGCCCAGGAACAACGTACCACTCCCACAAGAGGGGTAAGCATACTGGATGTGATAATCAGCAACATGTGTACTGGATGGCAAGATGAGAAGTGTATCCCTCACTGGTAAGACCAGACCATAGAGTAATCACACTGGATATACACAGCCTGACCACAGTCCCTGGCCAGAAAACCACAGTGAAAAACATGTGTAAAGCATAGGTTGCACACCTCCAAACCGATGTGGAATCCACGAAAGGCCCTGTGCAAGTGCAGAATATGGAACACACCGTAGAACATGTTATACAGGCATTCCATGAACACAGCCAGGAATGCTTGGATTATGCAATCGCAAATAACAACAAGACACAATGCCATACACGCAAGCATCTGGCATGCTGGACTCCAGCCATTACCAAACCATGCAAGAGAATGAGGAAGCTACTACATGATAGAGCAAACATAAAAAGGGAAGTAATCACTGATCAGTAGTATGGCAATAAAATATGTCCACACATACAATCCACTAAGGCCAGCCACAACAAGTAGAATCTGTGAATCCAGAGGCAATGTGACACCTGCCCCAAGTACACAGACAACCCACAACTCCCCCCAATAAATACAAATATATGTGAGAGATGCAACCATGTATCCAAACTGGAGGCTGAGCTCCCCCAACTCAGTACTGTCAAAACTAGTTAGGAGGAGAAGGTAACCACATACACCACAAACCCAGTCCCACATAGACCTATCACAACTGTAAACCAAACACATAAACACAGAAAAACATTTCTGGAGGCCCTAATTACAAACACACCACACCAGCAGAGGCCTCCAAAGCAGATCCCAAGCAACCACAACCTCCAAACATAGCACATGCAACACATAGTACACAAAGCTGGTGTGCCAAACAGTTACAGGCCAGAAGGAGAAACAACATGCCTGATACAGTTGTAATACATGTCTGTATAGGCAGACACACTGCTGTCCCACTCACCAGACTGAACAAGGGAAAGGGTACAGTAAGCTGCCTGCAGGCTTCCACAATATGCCACATAACACAAGTACGCAGGTCACCCCAAAGCAAGAAGAAACATGATGCACTCATTGTCCATGCTGGTGTGAATGACCTGAGATGTACCTCCCTAGACTACATGAAAAGAGACATGGATGAGCTCTCTGAGTATGTACTCTAGGCCGGTATGACACTGGCCATTTGCAGCATCCAACCCTCACCAAAAATGATGCCACAGTACAAACACAGAATGATCAGCTTTAACTCATTCCCTCCAGTACAAGTCTTTTGAGTGTGTACCTTTAACTCCTAGTAGGTGTGCCCTGAGCCTTTAAAAATTAAGTCATCACCTTGCAATTCTAATTGATACTCATTGACAGAGGTCAAATATCAGTACAATTGTGTTTGTCATCATGTATGCTTCAAGATAAAATATCCTGATACCTTATATGTAGCATGGTTTGAAATTAGTAATGCAAGTATGAACAAGTAATATTTGACGCCTAGAGGAGCAGTAGGAGGTAACTGCAGAAATGCTTGGAGATGTCACTCGGATGTAATGAGTTAACAGGTGGCACAGTTACAGCTGTCAGTCCAAGAGGGTCTAATGTCTGTCTGCTTGAGATGTCAAGCATGACAAGCCATGCTGCTGTTCCAGGGATGGCTTGCACCTGTTACCCCTGGGCGTCTGGATACTGGATAAGGCCTTTGCCACCTCCATGGGAGCCGTGCGTAGGCAAGGCCAAAAAGACTAACCCACCACCCTAGAAAACATAAGTGGTAAGAAACATAAGGGTAATGCTGACCAATGCCAGATGTGTAAACTGCAATATGCATGCACCTGAGGCACTTCCCAGTATGGAGAACATCGATGTCTGTGCAGTGACAGAAGCCTGCTGCAAGCCTACTGATAGCAAACCAGCACTACCAGGTTATACCACATATCATGCATTATGGCCCCAACACCTGGACCAAAACATCAAAGGAGGGGGAGTATCCATATACAGCACAGACACCCATATGGCCAGGTAACTGACAATGCACGAAGCAGCGGAGACCACCCATGTGCACCTAAGTGTAGTCAAATCTGCTGTACAGTCTGTAGCATGTGACAGACCACACTCACACACACAGGAACCCCACCCAGACATCCTGAAGACACTGGACAGTATGAATGTCCCACCAAATACCAGACAAGGTACTCACAAATTACCACATAGGTGGTAAACCATTATGTATGCAAGGAGTAATCAGGGACCTAGGGACACAAGTCGACAGTAACCTGTCATGTGACACTCACAATGCCAATGTGGCTAGGAAGACTGTCTATATTGGACACCGTATCATGAAAGGATTCACATCTACATCAACAGAGGTCACTGTGCCCCTAAACTGTTCCCTTACCAGACCCATAATCTAGTACAATGACTCATATGGGATGTACCATACCTGACACCTGCAGCGGTTAGGAAGACATCAAAGGTACCCCACCAAGAGGATAAAGGGTGTCAAATATATGTCATATGCTGCCTGGCTGTAGACACCCCAGCTGAATGCAGTCACAGACTGCCTACACAGAGGCATTATATGTCTGTTGTACAAGGCCATGTCCAACACAGGAGTAATGGACATGCTCCACCACAGGAAATCAAAACCATTGCAGCTGTGAGAGTGACAGATGTCAGCCTCAACACATAATGAAATAGGATGTGCTGGAGGGACAGATACATAACCCAGAGGCTCCAGAAACAGGATCCCAATTCATGTTAGGCAGAGTCCCTCACTGACACCCCTCAACAGGAATATTGCCAAGTGGATGGATGATCGTACATGTATACTGGGGGTCTTCACTGTGTCACGTCCAGACATAGGCACAGTAAAGATAATCATAAATGGCCATAATAGTTACATAGCAAGGGGCTGCGAAAGACACACACACTCTGGCTTGGCCTACTAATGCCCTAGGGTGGATAGCCTAGTATGAACCTATGAACCTATGAAGATACAAATTGTACAGGACACTAAGGATAATCACAAGGCTTACTTAACTGATGGTAGGAACCATGTTGGGAATTCACAGATATGCTCCGAATCACACAGATATTACAAACAACATACCAAACACACACACATACTGCCAACATACAACCTGACAGGTTCAGTGCAAACCCCCCCCCCCCCCAGAATGCAAAATATCTATCCCAGCAGACTGCTGGTCCCCTGACATTGCAGATGATGAGGTAACAGCCATCATCTGCAAAGCAAAACACACAGCAGCAAAGGTATGTGATGGTGTCCTGGGCTGAGGCCAACATGGACTCCAAGAATAATGGAATGCCAAATCACACTACTGCTCAATGTCAGCCTTACCACAGGATATGTACCCAAAGAGCAGTGTACAACAACAGTGGTCCTTCACAACAAAGGTGTTGCCTGAATGGATACTGCAAACTACCACCCCAGGATCCTGACAAGCTTGGTCTGCACAGCTATGGAAAGGATCCGTATATACCGCAGACATAAAGCTATCGTGGACCTACTGACACCGGACCCTACCCAGTGTGGCTGTCGTAACTGCAGATCCTGCCCCTAAACATGTTTAACCCATTTGAAACAGTCATTAAGGTCACTGATGAGGGCAATGTGGTCCACACAGCGTAGTTGGACCGTGCATATGCTTCCAAACAATACCCTACAAATTCAGTATGGATATGTTCACCAGCTTAAATATAAACCCCTATGTCAGTAGAGGGGTTGCAAACCAGACCAAGGGCAGAACTGACATGGTCAGACATGCTGCATCCATGTCAGACTACAAAGCAGATATGAGTGGCATCCCACAAGGCTTGGTCCTGGGACCTCCCCTGTTCCGTATATATGTCCCATAGGTACAGGCCAAGATGGAAGGACTGTGATTGAGCATGTATGCAGAGGAGTACAAACTGCCCACCATATCCGACCCCCAGCTGACACAAGCAACCCACAAAAGGGCCACATAGAAACAGACAACTGGAGCCATAGCCATGTCAGCAAGCTAATTGCAGAACTGTGTATAGACAACCACCGTGGATATACAGTAAGTGCCCACAGATTGCCACACAGGTGTTAACCCATTACGTACCTAACATGTAATGAGAGACCTGGGGACACAAGGTGATAGATATCCTGCATTGGACAAACATGTGGCTGTAGTGTTCGCAGAAACATACCATATACCCACCCAATCATGAAGGCTGTCAGATGTAGATAAGGGGAGGTCACTGTGGCTCTGCAGTCATCCTTCATCAGCGTCACAATTGACTACAATAGCCCCTGTGGGATATACCTCAGCAGACACCTCCATCAACTGTAAAGTCCACAACAGTACCCCACCAGGAGTAGCAAAGAGCATGAACAGATGCCATGTGTTGCCTGAGTAAACAAACTGCAGCTCCACACACTGCCATACTGCCCACCCAGAGGCAAGCTGTGCCTGATGTATGAAGCCATGTCCAAGCTGGAATCAATGAACATGCTGCACCTTGTACAATCTGAATGGCAGTGAGCTATGCACATGAGAGACCTGAACCCCAGCACTGACATACATAGGACAAGGTGTACAGAATGATCAATAACACAGAAGGCACCCCCACTCTTGAGTAAACTCCCAGTACAGGTTAGCCAGAGAGTCACCTATCGACACCCCTCAAGAGGAATCCTGATCAGTGGATGGGAGATGGTAGGTTAACCCTGGGTATCACTGTTATGTCAGAGGTGAGCGGAGGCACAGTATACTAACCATGACATATGTCATGGCAAACTCCAGTTACAATGTGTGTCGAAGGACAAACACACTCTGTGACTAGCATCAGAAATGGCCTAGGGAACATCACTAGTGTTTGCCAATGTCCACCTATGTTGTGAAATACACTACCAATGTTGGACAAGCCTGGTGTAGGTAGTCCATATCTGAACATAATGCAACATTGTCATATGTGCACAACTGGCCCCTACACAGTCTGTTGTGCTCACTATGAAGATGTCAAGGACTAAAGCCCAGGATACTGTCCACCACAGTGAAAGTACTGAACCAGTACACTATACGGTACTACAGTGTTAGGTCATTATGAAAGGATGTTGACAACTGTATGCAAAGTATCCCATGCAATCCCTGCAGGCACAGTATAATCCCTGTTTTGGCAGACATGAAGCAGTTGGCCAGTTAGTACACAACATGACACCCAACACACAACCATAAACGTGAGATATTGTTAAAGTTCACACACACCCAAATATGTGGTGGACTTCAGAGTTCAACATATGGAAAGCTCACACTGGGCATGCTCGCACACTTTGATAAATGAGGCATATGTCAGACAACATGCCATGGAAAGGCTGAACTGGGAATGCTCACACACTTAGGCCATATCTCCATTTAGCAGTTGGCCACACATATCTGGTATTTGTATGTGTCATTCCAGGAACCAACCACAACACAGCAATCTGCCCAGTGCACACAGTAAATGACTACAGAGACATAAGTGATATAGTGGATCGCCCTCATATTCAAACATCTTCCACAGATACACAAGTTGTTCATAGGAACAGCGAATGCTATGGCAATAAAGACCTGCAAAGAGTCTAACAGCACAACAAATATTGTGCATCTGACAATTGAACATATGGGTGTAGAGGTCAATACTAGGCTTGTTGCCCTAGGGAATGACAGCTTAGCCAGAGTGTGCTTGGCATCTGCATCCCCAGTACAGTAGGCTACTGTGCCACTGTAAAGTAGGTCACATAAGGCAACGTGTGAGGCTAGTGAGCTGTGCCTCTGTCAAGCAGGGCACAATGGAGATCTCAGGGTTTGAATGTGCTAAGCCACAGCCATGTTGTTGGTGTGTGCTGGAAGAGGGTTGCTGAGGACCTCTAACAGTAAGTGGGCATCAATAACAGACTGAGGGGAGCCCTATCTGCATTGTCTGGACAATTTCATTGTCAACACTGTGTTGTGATGATTATGTGGGAATGAAGTGTCATGCCGGTACTGTTTACAGATGTCCTCCCTCTGTGTGCTACAGCTCTGCAATGTATTAGCTCACTCTGTCTGTTGGACGGCTCATATATGGCTGGTGTACACCTGACAGGTGTCTTGTTGTGGAGCAGTAATGGGTATATGTGGGATAGCATGATCAATGCAAACCTTACACATGCTCATAAAATGCAATTGTCAAGGATTATGTAGAGTGGCCAGTATAGTCTCCCAGCATGGGTCCTTTGAAGTCGTCCACCCCAGTATTCACAAGTGTAGAGTCTGCTTGTGCTAAAATACAGTTTGTTTGCAGTGACAACCTTGCCTGGGGGTGGGGATGGGATATGGATGTCCAGGGAAAGGTGGGTATGGTCAGATATCAACAATGGTGGTCTACCTCTGGTGTGGAACAGTGCGTACCCATGTTGCAGATGGACAGGTGCAATATGTATTCCCTCATGTGGCTGTGGTGAATGGTTCTGCCATAGCACATGGACCCACAAATTGTAGTGGCTGTAGGGTAAAGTGGTAGAGGCCTGAGTAGTTCCCACACACAGTATGCCTGTACCTGATGTTAACAACTGGAATGGTGTATGTGAACACCTGCATATCCCGGCACTGTTCCCAGGGAAGCAAAGTGTGTGTCCTGGATGTGGGAGTGGTGTTCTGGACTGGTTGTGTTGTGTGTTACAGGTCCTGTGGTCACGAAGCATGGTATAGAACATAACCTGTCAGTGCGATGTGCATATCTGACCCTGACGTAGGTGGCTGCAAATGCATATATATGCTATCCCCCACCTGACAGGTAGTACTAGATGTACATACCTCTGTAGAAATAAAGATGTCAGCACCCTATAAATACTGCAGGTGCAGACCAGATGCCCAGTAATTCGGTTAGCGCGCTCTGCTAATGCATCTCCCTCAAGTGTCATAATATAGGTAGGTAGGAGTTCAAACCATGCCAATGCTCAGTGTGTGTGTGTGTGTGTGGGTGAGCGGGGTTTATGTGTGTGCAAGTCTGTGTGAGGGAGATGTCCCTTTTGGCAACTGTGAAAGCACTCTACAGGATGCACATTCCCCTATCTAAGCACGGATGATGTCAGCACCCTATAAGTACAGCAGGAGAAGGAAACCCTCCCAGTAATGCGAATAGCATGCTCTGCTAATGTGTCTGTCATGAGTGTCATAACATAGTTAAGTAGGGGTTTGAATCCTGCAACTGGCCAGTGTGTGTAGAGGGGGGTTAGTGTGTGTGCAAGTCTGTGTAAGGGAGATGTCCTTTTTGGCAACTGTGAAAACACTCTACAGGATGCACATTCCCCTATCTAAGCACTGATGAAGTCAGCACCCTATAAGTACAGCAGGAGAAGAGAACCCTCCCAGTAATTCGAATAGCGCACTCTGCTAAAGCATCTCTCTCAAGTGTCATAACATAGTTAGGTAGGAGTTTGAAACCTGCAAGTGTGTGTGTTTGGATATGGGGAGTTTGTGTGTCTGCAATTCTGTATGAAAGACACATGCTTTTTTGCAATCAGGAGATCACACTGCATGATGCACATTACCCTTTCCAAACACTGATGATGTCAGCACCCTATACATACAGCTGGAGAAGGGGCACCTCCCAGTAATCCGAATAGTACACTCTGCTAATGTGTCTTTCTCAAGTGTCATAACATAGTTAGGTAGGAGTTTGAAACCTGCAAATGGCAAGTATGTGTGTTTGAATGAGGGGAGTTTGTGTGTGTGCAATTCTGTATGAAAGACACATGCTTTTTTGCAATCAGGAGATCACACTACATGATGCACATTACCCTTTCCAAACACTGATGATGTCAGCACCCTATAAGTAAAGCCAGAGAAGAGGAACCTCCTAGTAATCCGAATAGTGTGCTTCGCTAATGCGTCTCTCTCACATGTCGTAACATAGTTAGATTGGGGTATGAATCCTACAAATGGCAGGTGTGTGTGTGTGGGGGTAGTAGGGTGTGTGTAATTACAAGTGTGAGAAAACAGAACCTTTTGGCAAATACTACAATACACCAGATGCTGCATATTCCCCGAGTAAACACAGGGGATGTCACCACACTATCAGCACAGCCAAACAGGGCTACTTGGCCAGTAATGCCAATAGTGCACTTCGCTACTGGGTCTATTACCATTGTCAGAGCACAGATAGGTATGTTTTGGAAACCCACAACTGCCACGTGTGGTTGTGTCACACAATATGACCTTGTGTGGGTCTTTGTGCATAACAATGCATGCCATTGCCTAAACCAGCAATGGCAATGCACACATGATGTATGTGCGTGACACATACACATAAATACCTGTGACCTGCAGTAGTTACCATGTCTGACACATGCCTCGAGTGGATAAATGGTATTCGCAATGCATAACAATATGACTGTGTCTTACTGTGCAGGGTCCGCACGTAGTATGTGTCTATACAGTGTGGGTTGTATATGGTAAAATACCTACAGCAGGGGATACACATCTGGTCTGGGCTATATAGTCTACATGTAGTCGATGAACAGGTGCTGCATGTTCCCACCTGTTGTGGGAGTGGTAACATGTTATTCCACTGCAATTCAGTGACCACATGCTGGGAACCTTTCAGCTAGTGTGTTGTAGCTACAGTAATGCTCACGCACAATGTTTGGCTGGATGCAGTCCAGCCATATAAAGACATTTATTGAGACTGTCATATTGCCAGTGTTGTTATGGAGGATAGGTGGGTTTCTTGTGTATGGGAGGGTTGTGTGTGCCAGGCTATGAACCAGAAGGCAGTCCAACACACTGTTAGCTGCACATGAATAGGCCGTGATGCTTTGTGCTGTGCCAACAACCTGGAGGTGTGTGTATCTGTGGTGCCTTGGGATACCACCCCCCTGTCCATGTGTGTTACATGTGTAGGGGATGACAGGCATGGTATGAGGTATAACCTGGCAGTGATGGGTTGCACCTGTGAGCCGTGAATCAGGACTCTGGTACTGCACAGACATTGCAGTTCACCGTGCTGAGGACAGTGTGCAGTGCATGCATCTTGCGGTGTACACTGCTGGTGTTGTGTAGCATCACTGTTAGTGTCCTATCCTGTGTGATACCCGCAGAGGTGGCTATGTAATCTGTGTCCTGCAGCAAAAGGCACTATGTGTGTATCAAGGGGCTTCGCCAACATACAATGGCCCATGGGTGTCACGTGCAAGCTGCCCCTCGCAAATCATTGCAGCTTCCCTAGCATGTAAGCACACATTGACAGCCAGTGGATACCCTATGAATGGCATTGGAGATTGAGCAGAATGTAGACATAGAACACCCTTCCTACATATAGTGGTAGCATACCTGGTGAGGGTATGATGGCAACCAAGATCAGGCTCATACTGGCCCGTGCCACATGCTGAGAGATCCCTTTTATGTTCCCTATCATGTAGTCTAGGGAGGTATGTCTCGGGTCATCCATAGTGGCATGGCCAATGACTGAGTCATATGTGTCCATGCCTCTGACTGACCTGTATGCATGCGTTTTGTGGTGGACCATAGTGCCCCACAGGCATATCACTGTGACCTTCACCATGTACAGCCTGTTGAGCGGGACCCCACTGCAGCGGCCAAGAGAGGTACCTGACACATCTGTAGCAGGTGTGTTGTGTAGCCCTACAGGCTGTGAATGTGTGGCACACGGGATGTGTGTGCCATGTGTGGCATTTGCTCTGTTCCGACATAACGTATGCCTGTGTTCCAGCTGCGGAGGTTTGTGATGCTCAGGCAGGATGCTATTCTGAGTCTCCAAGTATGCCCCAGTGTGTTCAGATTGCTGTCAGTGCGAGTCTATATCAGACTGGTATTGTAGTCACTGTAGTATGTCATGCCACCTGACAGGGTATGGCATTACTGGGTTCAGAGTGCTCAGTCCCCAGATTTGCTATGTGGTGGCATCCCACACATGTGTTGTACGTTCCTGGCCAGGGGTGAGGGTTGACTGCATACATGTGGCAGCTGTGACATTGCCACATGACTCACATAAACCATAACTGGACCATAGAGGTGATTCACAGGTTACCTTTGCACATGCTACCGTAGTAGTGTGATTGCCATGGTGATTACCAACACATAGGGCCAATGGGGAACAACATACTGAAGGTGTGTATGTGTGGGTGTACTGCTACTGATTTCATAGCACTGGCATATATGACTGCACACGTGGGTAAATGCCAGGTAAGACATGTGCAATGTGTCACAGGCAACGTACATGCGAACAGGACAGACAGTGACGTTCTGTCATGTGTAAACTTGACATACGTATAGTACGCTATGCAGATGTCACTAGGAGTCCACAGAAGCACTGTAACTCTGCATTGCAGGTGGAAGCAGTGTTCCAGGAACTAGCGAACATGCATGCAAACAATGCTACAGTAAGCAGGGCTGGAAGTAGTCCATTGTACAACAAAGAAGGGGTAACACTAACAGTAGGTAACAGTGCAAATATGTAGGCACTATCAACATGTACCCAGGAATACACAGCACAGATGTCCATGGTAGAACTGATATTATGTCATAGTTAATTGTGATTTGGATTACATTGGTACTGCACACATATCAACATGCGCACACATCCACATTGCATAGTCATTGTGGGCAACTTGCCACCATTACTGTACATGTCCATCATTGCGTATCACTACTTGCATTAGCTTCCCCCCTGTGCTACCCATGTATGTGGCTATCTGTTGACATCCTTACCACCGGTATGCAATAATGTGCAGCTGTTACACTTTGGTACGTACTATGGGTGTAGATAACAATTCAGGACAGTCATACAGTTACTGCATCAGGCATGCTGGGATTTACACACAGTCATATCAGCACACTGTACTGTTACCAACATGATACTACTAATACACTTCTATGTAGTCACCCTGTGCATCAGCAATGTGTTTTCCTGTTCCTGCACTGATGTTGGAGATTGCAGGAGGTGGCACAGTTTCATCATATGCACAGGGTGTAAATTAGGTATGCCTGAGTCTGCCACTGATACCACCAATTGACATGTGTGTGTATGTGTGTTGGTGAGGGACAGCAGTACAGGGTGGGGCACTGTTGGTGCAGTGTGTGCGTGTATGTGGTATCCCTAGGTGCTAACATTTCGCATGTGTGCATGCACACACACACAGTTCCACCTCATGGCTGCAATATACAGGAGTTTGTGGACAGCCACAGACTGCACCTGGCAGGTCATACAGATCAGTGTCTGTGGGCACGGTCATGGTACCTGTGCCTGGCAGGGGGTGTTACGGACCGTATCTGGTACTAAGCCAGACTGGATACTGTCATCAGAAGCAGGAGTTTGTTGACTGGACACAAGTCCCTGTTGGGACTGTCCAGAGCCACGTGCACGTGGTCTCCTGGGGCGTTCCGATGACAGCACAGACCCAGCATTGCTGGGACTGCTGCTGGCACTATGGGGGTATCCGCAGGCCTGTTGTTGTCCTCGCCAACTGCCAGCTGCTGCTGTTGCTGGCATATGGTCACGTTGACACTGCAACTGCCCACCATTGCCCTGGCTCATGGACATGTGGTAATATGTCCCCACAACGTCTGTCTATGACATCGGTGAAATTATGGATAGCATCCGCGATGTCACGCATACTGTCAGTCATGGCTGTGCGACATGCTCTCAGCTCCCTCAGACCCTGTCTGGTGTACCTTTCCATACGCGACTGTGCCTGCATGACAGCCCGAAACATAGCTGAGGTTGACAGACCTCTTTGGGCACGTCTGCCAGAGGCAGTATGCCCACGGATGCTCCCACGAGAACCCATGGGCAACTGTCTGTGTGGTACCATCGCAGGACACTGCCCATGGCTGCTGTGTGGGAAGCATGTGCCACAGATACCACATTACCCTGGTCAATGCCCACTGTTTCCTGTCCATCACCTTGGGACAATAGGATGTACTGGCAGGATGACTGTGCGCAATGATGGGGTTGACAGCTGTGTACTGTCAATTGGCTGACTAATGATGGACGCTGACACACCTTCCTGTGCCATTACACAGATATCATCATTATCAGTACCTGTGGCACCAGATTCAGGTTCCCTGCTGCAGGACACCAGAGCAGCACCACAACCTGTGGGAGGAAGACAGGAAACACAGTTTACAATGTCTACACAATGTTACCAGTGATGCACTTATACACACATGCACACATGCACACATGGACACATGCACACATGCACACATGCACACATGGACACAGGCACAAATGCACACATGCACACGTGGACACATGCACACGTGGACACAGGCACACATGCACACATGCACACATGCACACATGCACACATGCACACGTGGGCACGTGGACACATGCACATGTGGACATGTGCACACATGCACACATGCACACGTGGACACATGCACACATGCACACATACACATGCACGCATGCACACGTGGACACGCGCACACGTGGACACATGCACCCATGCACACATGCACATGTGGACACATGCACACATGGACACAGGCACACATGCACACATGCACACATGCACACATGCACACGTGGACACAGGCACACATGCACACATGCACATGTGGACACGTGCACATGTGGACACATGTACACATGCACACGTGGACACATGCACACATGCACACGTGCACACATGCACACGTGGGCACAGGCACACATGCACACGTGGACACAGGCACACATGCACACATGCACACCTCGCAGTATACACACAGAGCACTACTGATTTACACTAGTATTACTAGCACTATCAGGACTATTATAGGTATTGTTAAAACACACTCACCAGCATGGATGGGCTGCCTTGCTGTAACACCAGAGGGACCTGCAGAAATGAGGAGATTAATGTCAGTGGGCACAACTGTGCCATTGATACTGCATATGATACAGTGCAGTAGTACACTAGTTGCCTTTCACACATCAGCTGCTGATATTGGCAATATCACATCTGCACAATTACATACTATGTTGACAGCTACATACCACGGACACACCTTACACATGCATAAACTAACAGTGTACAGAACAGTCAAGTGTACATTTGGCATATTACCTGCATGCTCCATGTCATGCTGCTGTGTGGATCCAGCCTCCATCATGATGCAGGTGTATTGCTGTTGCTGTTCTGGGGCTGGAGCCACAACACTTAGGAGTAGCCCCTCCAGTCTGGTGAGGGAGGGATGTGTGGCCACCCCACCTTCTGTGGCAACCTGTTGCCTGTGGATATCCGACGCATGCTGACGGACATTTCTGATTAAATCACTGCAGTGATGTCGTACCTGCTCATATGTCCTGTTATGCGTGCCAATGTCATTTACCCTATGGACAAGGTCTTGCCACAGTGCAGCCCTCTCCTGCTGATTCTGGCTGGTGCGGGAAAACAGTATGTCATAACCCCACACCAGGCTCTGGTGTATCTCCTCATCTTCTGCTGCAGAGTAGGCAGGATTACGCTGATGCGCCATGTCCCTGGAAGAGAACACAAACAGGATATCAGCAGACTATGTCAGCAATATATGGCATACATACTATACATGATACTCAACTGTTGTGATATACTACTACTCCCATATGTAGCATGTGTGTGTCTCTTGGTGGATACACAAGTACATGGCCAAATATCAGTGCTCAGCCAACACCTGTGCAACAATACCTGCCACATTCCATACAACATAGTAGCATACCCCATCGGTCAGCACACTGCGATGGGTCCAATGCACAACCTCACTCTGGGGGTTCATACCAAGGTACTGTATGTGGAACGCCATCCACTAGTGTGATCTGGACACAAGTTACTCGGCCTGGATATACATATCCCACCACCACCACCACGAGCACAGTAGACTACTTTGATATGTATGTGATTAGACAGTTATTCACTTGTTAGGACTGAGATGGTATCCTTGCAGCCCACTGGGCCAGTGGAAGCCACAACCCACACTGCTGACCCCTTTGCGAATGCTTCCCACAGACATGCCAAAGATTGCATGGAACATGCACACACATTTCTAACCCAGACCCTATGCACAAAGGTTAGGCATCCTGTCCGGTGGACCCCAGTGAAAGGCAGATTGTATAATGATAGAAGGAGGCTACTGCAGGACAGAGCAGATTCACATTAAGGGAAGGCATCTGTGGTCAGCACTGGTAATAATCTACGGTCTCTCATAACAACATCCACGGCCTACTCTGGGAGGGAAATGGCCATGAACACTATAGATAACCACAAGGCCTTCTTCAGTTATGTTACACATATGGACCAAACGCCTCAGATATGCTCTGAGTTACTACACACCTACTTAACATTCACCGAACACACAGATATTGGCAACATTCTTGCAGACAGATTCGGTGCCCATATCCCCCCTCCTTCTCCCCCACACTTAGAAATACTTATCACAGCTGAATGTAACCTCCCTATCATCTCACATATCCAGGTGAGGGCTGCCCTCAGCAAAGTAGAACACACAGCATCAATGTGACCTGATGGTATCCCTGGATGTGTGCTACATGAACTCCAAGTGGACATACAACCGTATATAAGACTGATATTTAACCTTGGCCGTACTACGGGATATGTACCTGAAAACTGGCATACAGCAACAGTGGTCCCACTCCACTAAGGAGGCACCTCTACTGACCCTGGGAACTACCGCACCATAAGCTTAACCAGCCTAGTCTGCAAAGCTATGGAATGATTCAGTATGGGCCGCATATACAGCGATATTGGGCACCTGCAGACACTTGTTCCCGGCAAGTTTGCCTTTGTGATGGGCTGATCCTGCCTTTTGAACCTGGTTGACCTTTCAAAACAGTCACTACAGCCATTGATGGGGGCAACGCAATCCATACAGCCTACCTGGACTTGCCTAAGGCCTTCAACACAGTACTCCACTCAGGCATCATAGACAAGCTCATTAGCTTACATGTTACTACATATGTCACATGGTGGGTTGCACACTGGTTGACATACAGAATCCATAATGTTGATATTGTAGGAGCCATGTCAGACTCAATGTCAGTCACATGTGGTATGCCACAGGTCTCTGTCCTAGGACCCCTCTTGTTTGGCATTTATTTCTCAGATGTAAAAGCAAACATGTGCGGGTTGTGGGTGACAAAGTTCCCAGATGACTGCTAACTAAGCACCATAGTCGTTACACCAGCTGACACACACATCCAACAGACAGGCCTCACTGCAACGGACAACTGCTGCCAGGATCATGGCCTAACACTGAATGACATGTAATGTATAGTCATCCCCTTTGGGTGGAACTACGTGCACACAACATATCACATGGACATACCTATAGATACAGACCTATGACAAATATGGAGGGTTCACAGTATGCAGACTATTGACCTGTTACTTTACGTTACCTGTGTTTGTCGCAGCTGGTTGCGTTACCGCTACTACAGCTTCCTGCTGCTGCTGGCACGGCATGGTACTATCACTGCTGACAGCTTCAACTCAGTTTGTGTATGGTGTGTTGTTGTTTGTGTTGTTATTTATTTATTTTTTCTTTCTCTCTCTCTCTCTCTCTCTGTCTCTCTCTCTCTCTCTCTCTGTCTGCCTCCAGACAGTGCAATGAACGTATTGCATGTGTGGAGTGTGAGTACAGGATGCTTTTGTAGGTATCTGCATAAGTCCATGTGATGGCCTCTGCACCAATTGTAAGCCAGCATTTGCTAATTGCATGCAGCCAGTTGTGTACTGATTGCAGTTCTCACTGTGATTTCAGGACAGTGCTATAAAAGGGTATGTGAGATAGGCGTTGCCCTTTCAGATTGCAAGGGCGGGGACTATGCTGGTATGCTGTGGACACTGTTCTGTGAGTGTAAAGGTTAGTATCTCTCTCATGATTCAGGCTGTGTTGTAGATTCACATTTCTCCATTCCTCTCTCCTGTTTCCTGTAGTAAGTGTGTATGCACACTGACACCTACAACTATATATATATATATATATATGTAAATATACATACATTTATATATGTACATTAACTGACATTATTACCTACTACCTACCAACTAGCATGGCTGTTTCTGTTCACACACTACTATTATGGAAATCCACTAGTTTTGACAGTAAGTATGAATGACATGCTTTGTGTACTACACATCCTATATTCCCTTTACATTCATTCCTACTATTACATGATATATTTATTTTAGCACAATGTTCTTGTATAAGAGTCATGGCTTAGTGGTAGGTCATGCAGACTACTGTTTCCAAGGTCCTGGGTTCGGGACTGACAGTGGGATTTTATATTTCTTTTGAACTGACTACAGGACCTGTCAATCAGAGTGACTAAGGCACTTTTAAGCAGTTGTAACCGGGTTAGTGCTGGTTTGCACAGAGCTCCCGCATGCGGACTGGTGTTCAGCTCCGCGCACACCCGCTTACAACCGCTTAACAGTGCTTACTCTGGCGCACACCCGCGCTATTTTCTTTGAAAGAAATGAAAATGGGGAGACAGGAAAGTGGTGAAAAGGGGTCACAAAGAGGGTAAGACAGTAGGGAAACAAGCTTGGGTTTTGCAGAAGGGATGTAGGTAAGGCCCATAGCTGCCCATTTCTTCATCAGCAACAGCTATGCATATGTATGTAATTTGGTGTGACATTTGAAACCTTCCACCCCTGAGAGAGGTGTCAGGACAACAATAATACTTGTTGTACAGCCAATTATAATTGATAGTTTCCATGTCCAGCAGACATGTGTGCGGAATGGGCAGCTATGTATGGGGCGTAATATTTTTGTGGGTACAGAGTGCCCTTTTTTTTTTTTTTCAGGTGAGAGTGGTATGTCAGGTGAAGGAAGTCGGTATAGCTGGGGAGGTAGGTTGGGTAGGTCAACAGACAAGACAAACAAGATGCATACAGGGGCAGTGTATGACACGTGTGGGGGGGTTACACAATTGACGGGGATGGATGTTTGGATATCCAGAGCCCATGAGCCCACAGATGGCAACAGTGGAACTGATATCCCCACCCATGGGCAGTTGCCACTGTTCCTTCACTGCCCAGGATGGGGCTGTGTTGGGGGCTATGTAGGCCGGGCAACAGGCATGCCTGTAAGTTGTGCCACCTATGCCTCAAGCTGGTGTAGGGGCCCAAGAACAGAGCCCTGGATCTCCATACGCACCACAGTCCGGACGCTATGGAGGGTGAGTGGTGGTTCTCCTCCGGCCACACTTGCAGAGGGGGGACGGGCCCCATCCCCTGCAGCGCTTCCACCAGCAGGTGGCACAGGGCCACTGGAGGAGGGTCCAGACTGGGCACTAGTGCCAGGTGCACTCGCCAGCTGAGGTGGGAGAGATGGGTCCGCTGGAACCTGCCTTCCCTGTCGTCCTATGTTAATAGGTTAATAGAAATGTCATGACAGTTTGGGTTAGTAACATACAATACCATTCGCAATTAGTTGTAACAGCATGCATTAGTATTCCCATTAACCAAACACCCAGATATTCACACCATTGAACAGCGAGCATAACACATGCATAATTTGAACAGCAATACACAGTCCAACAACATGTAGGGTTGATTGATGGCAACAGGCCATCAGGTTTGGATGTATGAACAGGGCAGATGCATCAACATACATGCAAATATTTATGACCCAACAGGACAAATGTCCAGGGGTGTTAATTGTGATTGCACATACCAATTTCACGTGGAATGGATTATATGTGGTTATAGGGTGGGGTGAAGAAAATAATATTAACACCTTCGAATACCAATACATATGCTGTACATTTCTAATAGCTGAAGATATATACACACTACTGTTCTAACTACAGTTTCCTATATGATAACTACTTCAATTTGGTGATAGGACTGTTACTGCTACATCAATATACATTTTATTGTTCTTCATACACATTCATATCTGGCTTTGTTCAGCTACATCATCCTGCTACATTTGCTTTATATAGCTATAGACAACTGTGGATGTTTGATATTTCAGACAATCATACTATCTGCATATTTCAGACTGAGAGCAACATATCCAGATTTTAGGATACACATTCCAGCTGCAGCAACACTTTGAACACATTTCGCAGTTTGGTTCTACTTGTCACATTCATTTCATTCTGTACTGCCTGCAGTATACTTTATTCAGGGGTTATTACTACTTTATTGCTGGATTCATAACTTTTCTCACACTCTCTCACTTGTTTTTATTTTACTATTCAGGATGGTACTTACTTCTAGGCTTTATTGACATGTTTTACCTGTAGTTATTACAATCCTTTCCAGCAGTCTCACTTCTGTCATGTTTCAGTATTTCAACAGGGATATATTTCACACATGTGATTTGCTCATCTTCTGCACCTGTACTTTTCAGCCTGATGCAGGTTGTGTACTATTATATTACAGGTGGAGCATCTTTATTTCAGACTTTATTTCAGACAGTTTCATTTTTCTGTTTGGATTACAGACTGCAACACACTTTTGTAATCAAGCAATACTTGCAAACACTCTTACACTGTTACTTGCACATTTTATTACATAGTGACTACACTGCACTCTTTTGCTAACTGTCATACTTTTATATTTCTTTACAGTTACTGGGAGTGGATTACTGACCTGCCTGGTGACGCAACTGCACCAGCCTATCGCCATAGGCTCTGCGGTTCGCAGAACGGACACCTGCAGCTGTAATATAAATGAAGTAATATTGTAATACACATCTCCATAATATGAGCTAGTTTAATTTCTTACATACATAATTAAATGTAACTTACTCAGTAGTGGGGCGTTGGGCATTTGCCAGGCCTCCTGGAGCCAAAGGTTCAATTGGTCCTGCTTATGTCTCTTCAGGTCTGCATGGTGGTGACGGACCTGCTCACCAGTCCTTGGAATCCCTGTGGCACTGGTGAGATCATGAGCCAACTGGTCCCACGCCTCAGCCCTATATGCTCCCCACAGGACCTGGCCCTGCATGAGTTGGGCCTCATGATTGTGGACTAGGAGCCAGACCATGTATCTGGACTCCTCAACGCCCCACCTCTGTGCTCGAAAGCAACTACCCTCACCTACTCCTGACATTCTGGCTGCAAGTTAGTTCTACAATCGTTTATGCTGTGTATTCCCGCCTATGGGACTTATATATGCCGTTTTTCACGCACTTATCTGTGAGTGGCCATTTTGGAATTGTATCAACTTCACAAAACCTGCTTTGTCATGCTCCACTTTGTATTCATTCCTATATATTTGCTATTACTGCATTCTTAGGTACTGCTGTCATGGCTTAGTGGTTCAGTACCTTGACTATGGTGCATGGTATCCTGTGTTCGAACCTGGCCACTGCTTTTTATATTATATTTTATGACTGTCTAGACAGGCTAGGGGGTGTTTCTGTGTAAAGGCAGTTTTGATACAGCTTGCTCAACGTTGCCCGTCGGTTAGTTTGTTGGCTCGGTGCGCAGCTCTGCGCAAATGGGTTACGCTGGTTTACACGTCATTTGGCTGTTAGAACACATGTTACGCTCAGCTCAGCTAGGGGCACACAGTTTCAGCGTGTTAAACCACTGCTCACCTACGGGCACTCATTTTGCACCTCTTAAACCACTGCTCACCTACGGGCAGATGCACTCACTTTGTTAAACTGTAGCTCAGCTATAGGCACATCTCGCATTTTTTATTGTTTCGTTATCTCACATTTCTTCACAATATATGGACTATTTCCTTACATTTTATATAAAATATAATTTTATATGTGTACATATTTGTCAGGGACTTGTTTCGTGCTTATTTTACTAAAAATAAAAATTGATGTTGTGGGGGCTCGAACCATGACTGCCTGCTCTTCAGCTGATGTCTCTACCGCTACGCTATTGCTTCTTGGCTTACTTTGCATATTTAGTTCTTATATGCTTTTCCACTGACTGCTAACTGTGGCTAAGTTACGGGCACGCCCACACAAACGAGCGCACTCACGGGCAAACATCTTTACGATTTAAATAAAAATATATAACATGTTCATTTATATATTTTATGTTCATAGTCTGTGGGGGCATGTGTTGTGTTGTGTTTATTCACATTACCATGGCCTCTGTCGTGGGTGTTTACTTTGGGCACTTTTACTCTTCTGCGGGCGTGTCCGCTTGCAGGGCTCGGCCTACGGACATGCCCCCTACTGTCTTCCACGGACCGTGTTAGCCTTAGGTGTGATTCAGCATGCCCTCATGCATATGCATGACATGCTGACGTCACACCATTTAACTGCAGCCTCCGTGTAAGCCTTCTTTCTCTTACACGGAGCCTTCGTGAATCCTGCCCCATATGTAGAGACAAAATAAACTAATCTTTTCTCTTGATTTCTAACATCTAACTTATACCCCTTACTTCCATACTTATAAGTACCACTTTTATGTTGTTCATTAAACCTTATCTATAGCTGTTTGAATACTAGCTTCACTATAGTCCCTCAATCTAAACATCTCACTAGTCACACTAATTTCTTTAAAGAAGTCCATGTCAGTATTACATACCCGTCTAAGTCTCATACATTCCCCATAGGGCAAATAGACCAAAGTATGAACTGGATGACAGCTAGTCCCCATCAAATACTGATTACTATCAGTGAATTTTCTATGCACAGACGTACATAAGATATTGCTGTCCTCCAAAATTAGATGTCTAAAAAAAGTTATATCTTTACCCACCTGTATGCCGTCAAAGGAAAGTCCAAATCTATTAAGTTGCATAACTTCTATAAACTGACCAACATAAGATATCCTACCTTTACAAATAAAAACAAGATCTATAAAATGAAAATAACTAACTACATAATTTTTTAAAAAATCTATAGGATATAATCATTCTAACTCATACAAACATATCATCAGTTGGCATACATGGGGGCAAAATATGCCCCCATGGCAGTGCCCTTGATTTGTCTGTATAATTGTTCATTAAACATAAAAAAATTATTATTCAAACAAAATTACAATATTTCAATAATAAAATACATTACTGGACTATCACCCAAAAAATATTTTACTGCTTCTAGTCCAAACTGACACTGTATGTTAGTATACAAACTAACAACATCAACACTTATAAAAAACATATCTGCACTCCATTGTATTTTAGATAATTTTCCAAAAAATCAAAACTATCCCTAATATAACTAGGTAAAAAATCAAAACTATCCCTAATATAATTAGGTAACTTTATTACATAAGGGAATAAATATTCATGCAAAAATTTCCCAGTATTAGATAAAAAATATTTTTGAGCAGATACAATAGGCCTACCAGGTGGGTCAACCCCACTTTTATGAATTTTTGGAAGACAGTAAAATAAAGCCAACTCACTGTCATCAGTATTAAACTTTTTATCTTTGTCATTTTGTGAAAAATATTTTAACATCACTCCCTTTGATATAAGGGTGTCAAAGTCATGCATAGCCTTAATATATTCATTTGTATTACTCTTAACATAGGTTTTGATATCATCTAAATGTGTCATACCCATTTTATAATATTGAGCAACATTCATCACCACTATCTTACCACCTTTATCAGATGGTTTAATAATAAGATGTTCATTATTCGCTAATGCCTGTAGTTCCTTCCATTCTTTATTAATCAAGTTATATACCAACTTATGTTTATATTGCATAAAATCACAAAAAGCATTATCTACAGCAAAATTCAACATTTGAGAAAAACATTTTATATGTTCATTTTGGTACGGAGGAATAAAATCACTTTTGCTCATTATTTTATCAATTTTTAACAAACTATAGGCATTTTAGTCACTTGCATAATCAATGCATTCCTCAGGGTCAGATACACAAGAATAAAAACTGTTCTCTAAACTATCAGGTTCTAACCAACTACCATCACCTTCTTTATACTGGTTATTGGCAAAAAATATATATTATATGTATTTTCCTACACAGTCTAAAAATATCACACTTTAATTCATGCAACCCAGGCAGCACTGTGGGTATATATACAAGACCATAATTCAAAACATTCATCTGATCTACAGATAAAGACACACCAGAAATGTTATGAACAATAGAAATTTTCTAACACTCAGATGCAGCAGCTACATGGATTGTTTCACCCACATCTTTGTAAACAAAAGACACAGAGCTGTCAAGAATATCTTGCACAACATTATTTACAGTTACACTAATACCATTTGCTTCTCTTGTTATCGTTGAAACTATGTCCTTCTTGATTGTCAAAGTTCCCAGACTGAAATCTTCCTCTCTTCCGCTCACTCTGCTCTCTCTGCTCTTCCTGAAACTGCTGGTTCCCTCTCCGAAAATCTGAGGTCAATCTAGATGGATTTTGAGCTGCTGGTAATGCTGGAAAATGCTCTCCTTCACCTCCACCATTAGAGGAAATGCCCGAAACATCTGAAGCAAAAGATACACTCTTAGAAGGAGCTGGTGATTTCTTAAAGGGACCAGAGCCTTTATTACAATGAAAATGTGTTGTTTTTTGCCATAAAAAGGCATGATTACTTTGATAGTCTTTTAGATCTCTATCAGTTTTGTGCATTTCCGATCAATGAGTTCTTTTTCATATTTATCTAGACCAATATTTACATTTACTAAAAACTTGTCAAACTGCATAGATGTAAGTTTTTTAGATAAGTCATTACAGGCAGCTCTAATGTCTTCCTTAAGCTTGTTTTGTTTCACACGGTCTCTTTCTAATAGAATGGAAATCCATTCTAAAGTACAACGATGAGCTGCCAATAACCATTTCTTAGAAAATTGCACATCCCTTTCATCAGACATATCAAAAGGAGTAGAGGGACTTTTAAAGGCTCTTAGTCCCCTAGGTGTAATATCTAAGTCAACATATCTTTGCAAGCTTAACAGATTAAAGTATACAGCAGTTTCTTTATGCAGTAACTGTTCCAACTTACTCATTAAAGCACTCAATTGACCAGAAGGACTGGAAGAAGGGCCAAATTGTCCCACAGAGGCAAATGAATCATTCACTCTAGAATTTCTTGCTTGTTCAAGCCTTTCAAAAAATGTGAAGTAGAGGAAACACCCACTGAAGCCTAAGTATTGGCAACGTTGGAACCAGCCATACCTGCAGCATTCTGATGCATTACAAAACTGTCCATAGTTTTTTGTCTACTTTCCAGTGTGTCATCCCTTAAGAGCCTAGGGATCCCAAATGAAGATTCATTCGCCATAAAAACAGACCAATCACTGCACAAACCAAAAAGAAAAGATGAACTAAAGACCACAGACAAAGAATCCACTTAAAACACCAGTTTATTGCACCTCTAGTGCTTTGGCAACCACCTTCAAGGAGTATAAAACATCACATAACTTGCACAGTTTATATACCCAAATGCATCTAACAATTAAACAAGCAGTCTAAACCAATTCATCAATAAACATTAAAAAATACTTAATACTACTTTCTCATCAGATAAAAAGCCTCCAGTTACATTCCACATTCAGACCCTGAAGAAATAAAGTGTGATATTTCAAAATAAAAATACTTTCTTTATATAACAACTTATTTTTATACAAATCATCAGAAAATACACCCTTCATAATATGTTCTAAGATAGTGGCTTGTAACCAATTTGGATTAGAATTGTGAACCAGCATAAAATGTTCTTCTGAGTCAATGTTTGGAGGAAGGTTGTACTGAATTTGTAATCAGCAAGGACTGAATAAAAGATTTCTTTTGGACTGGAACTGGCTCAAAGATTCATTTATTTTACAGTGATCACCTTGCATGCCATTTATGTTGTGTTTTGTCGATGTAACACTGTGGCCTTAGTTAAATGTTTTCATGTTTGTATTTTCATTTATTTTTTGTTCTTTTTGTCTTGTCTAAGGCCTGCACTGCATTTTTAGTTCAGTCTGTACATATTAAAGGCTGAGGTTTCAAACCCTACAGTCCTATCAAGGGCTAACTAAGTCCTTTCCAGGACCCTCAAAAGATTCTGACTGGATATCCACCCACACACCCAGTCTTGGACCACAAAGGGGCACACCAGTCCTTTGAAGGGCCACCTACCTGGAACTCACCTAGCCCAGCCTTGACCAACAAGGGGGCACACTAGTCCTTACCAGGACTACCTAGGGACCCATCTGGACTGACAAAGGTCCTTTTTAGGACCGTCTGAGATCTGACGACAGGGCCATCCCTGACTACCCAGGTGGAGACCAAAAGGGTACAACCCAACCTCCTACCTCACAGGCACTGCACTAAAGTCATTGTTAGGGCTACAAAGGTCCTCCTCAGGACCAAACACACCACAAAGGTTCTTCTCAGAACCAAAACAGTCCTCCTTAGGACTACAAAAGTCCTTCTTAGGACCAGCCCACCACAAAGGTTATTCTCAGAACCACAACAGTCCTCCTCAGGACTAAAAAGGTCCTCCTCAGGACCACCTATCCACACCACAAAGGCCCTTATAAGAGCCAAAACAGTCTTCCTCAAGACTACAAAAGCCCTTTTAAGAGCCACAATAGCTTTACCCAAAAACACATATGAATTACTAAGTCCTTTTCAGGACTCAGACTTGGACCACCAGGAGTAACAACTGTTCCAATAAGAGTGTTCTTCCTTGTTATGACATTTCCTAAAAAAGGCACTATGGAGGAGGCAAGTATCTTTGCCAGTAGCCAAAATCCAAGTGGTGACAGGTGAAGAACATCTCTGGCAAAGCAGAATGGCCTGTTGACCATATCTTCCTACTCTAACAGATACTGGATCCCCCTGGATTGACACCAGAAGCTAAGCTAATTGTTGAAGTTAATCACTTTTTGTTTATAAGCAGCAAACAAATAAATCCAACCAGCCCAGAAGTTGAAAATGTTGAAACACAGGTGCCCAGTAGGAAGGTAGCTGGAATAATTCTTTATTCTAGCTACCTTCCTACTGGGCACCTGTATTTCAACATTTTTTGTTTATAATGAGGCATCATCCTGGGTGAAGGTAGACTTCTGCTTATGGCTAGGGACATATGTGCCTGGGACATATAATCTGAGAGCTCAGTCATATCTTTCTTCATATTGTCCAGTGAGGTAAATCTCAAGTCATTCACTCCAAGATGGACTATGACAGAGTCATAATGGTACTTGTTGTTGAGAGACTTGAGTGCATGATTTAACGGATCTTGTCACCTCACAGGCAGCTGACCATATCCTTCTCCTTGTTCAGTCTAGCGAGGGAAACATCTGCGTGGCTGACTATGGAACTGTTTATGACTAAAATATTTGGTTTTGAAGGGTTTTGCCTAAGGGATTTATTGACTGAGGTACTGTTCTGTGTATTATTATGTGCAGTGGATTATGTTGAGTCTGCAGTGTATGCATTGTTTGCCCTTGGTAGGTCTCTGATCTTTATGTAGGCTTCTACTGAGTACCTCCATGCATGTATGTGGTTTTATGTGTTGCGAGCTTGTTATGTGCAAGAGGCCTTTGTATTAATTTAACCTTGTACTACTGTTCTCAACCACTAAACATGTAAATATGCTTTACATCCTTCTTCAAGCTGCTGTTTAACTTTTGTTTAGCTTTTGCTATTTTGTATGTAAAATTTGCTTAGTTTGTTTCTGTTTCCACTATGTATTGTACTTCATATTATGGAGCTTGTACTATGCATTATTGGAGCTTTTCTCCCTGGGCAGCCACTGAAAATGGGCTCTTTGAGCCCAGTGGACCTCCCCAGTCATCAAACTGGAAATACATAAATAAAAAATAAATAAAGAGGTGAAGTGTGTGTGCTGACAACCTGTTTGATATCTGGATTGTTGTTATGTGAGAGAAGTGATTCACAATTTCATAGCATACATATATTACATGTTGTGTTTGTTTGTTTTAGAAGTAACTGGTTGTCAGTATACAAGAGGCAATTGCTACATTGCCTCAGGATGACCATGTCAATCAGGCTGGCTGGAGAAATGGTGGATAACTGTCCATCCATTATGTCAGGTATATACTGCAGTAACTAGTAGGGACTGCGCTAGATGGACAGGTTTTGCTGTAAGACTAACAAAAAGCAGCTATGTTATGGAAAGTGTAGGAAACTGCATCAGTGCTTCACAATGCACAACTGAGTTGCTCGCAGGGCAGCAGTGCAATGTCTCAGTAGCTCCAGTAAACTGAGTGCAAACCCACCCAAACACAATGCTGAAATATAAACAAAGTTAAATGATTTTTAAAAAGTAAACAAAGGGAAAGCACAAAATTGACCCTTATTCCAGCAATCTCCAACTCAGATTGGTCCTTGGCTGCATACTTCTGCCACAAGGGTGCAGAGGGGCCTTCTTAATGTAAGATGGCTGGTTTTAGTGGTCACATAATACCAAACCATCTAGAATCAGCAAGCCTGAATCTAGCCTATACTATAAAATGCAGAAGAACTAGAAATTCAATATGCAGATAGTCGCAGTTACAACAGCAAAAAAAAAAAAAATAGTTTAAATAAAACAGCAAGTCAGTAGAATACTCCTACAAGAGTGTAGACCACAAACATTCCTAGTGTGAAATAACTGGTCTGGAACCCAAGTGCTTAAACCTGAAAAAAGACACTTAGAATAACAGGCACAATAAGCCTTCACCAGCAATTCCCATCATAGAAGGGTGCAGGCTACACTCTCCTGCCACAAGAGTCTAGACCGCAAACCTTCTTAATGTAAAATAACTGGTTTGGAGTCCAGGTGCTTAAACCAGAACTAAAAACCAAATAAAACAAGTGTAGCAACTCAACCAAAAGACCAATAATCCACGAAATAGTTGCTTAAGAGACGAGTATCAACACAAAGTTGCTCAAGAAGAGTAGTTTATTCCAATACAGTCTTTAAAAACATTAACGCTCTTCATACACCACACAATGCGTTTTCGTCCCAGTAATTAGGACTTCATCAGATACAATTCTAACAGTCCATTACACCTTTAAAATATAAAACCATAAAAATATCATATACACAGTATTTCTTCTTCTTTTTTTATTTTATACTTATTCATTAAAGTTATTCCTCAAATATACATTTTTAATGTTTAACATTTCATAAATTTTTAATTAAATGAAAGGTTTTGAAGAACATATGTTTAATATTCATTAAACTAATGAATATTTATGAGGGAACCAGGAATTGGATTTGGTAGTTTGAATAATAGAGGTCGTCTTAATGAGTTAATTAGTCATTAAGTTAGTATAAAAGGTGTAATGGACTGTTAGAATTGTATCTGATGAAGTCCTAATTACTGGGACGAAAACGCATTGTGTGGTGTATGAAGAGCTGCTAATTTTTAAAGACTGTATTGGAATAAACTACTCTTCTTGAGCAACTTCATGTTGGTACTCGTCTCTTAAGCAACTATTTTGTGGATTATTAAAAGCAGAACTAAGACACTTAGAACAACAAGCACAATAATTATTCAACCAGCATTTCCCAGCTTAGAGGGGAACAGGCTACCCTCTCCTCCCACAAGAGTATAGACTACAAATCTTCTTAATGTAAAACAACTGGCCTGAAGCCCAAGTTCTTAAACCAAAACTCAAGAGGCTTAGAATAACAGTTACAATGTAATCTGATACCAGACAGATTACAGAGAGATGTCTTTTACTCTACTCACATACATCATGGCATGGTTAGTAGACCCTGTGTTAGCTTGATAAGAAAGGCCTGTAGTCTGTCCAGCTGCTGCATGTGTCTGGACAGGTTCATGCAAAAGAGAGAATTATACTCTATTATTGTTCTGATGACTTTGCCTACAGTGCTGTCATGCAGTCATGTGATCTGAATGTGCTGGAGTGTCTTATGATATTTACTATATGTATGTACTGGAAAACTTTAAGAGAAAAGTTGGAAAGTAATGAGACATGTTGCACTTCCTGACTTCACAACCCTTACAATTAAATACACTAGAAAGTACTGACATGATGATGCTATCCACTGTATAATTTGGCAAGGCAAATATTAGTGACAGGTAGAATTATCAGTTCAATAACACAAATGCAGAAATACTAGGCACTAATGTAGCTATGTACCTTGTATGTCAGACACTAAGCTTTTGTATCCCTGAAACCAAAAGAGAGAAAACAGGGATATGACACAGTTATCATCACTTGAGCAGGATGTTGTGTGTGGGAGCAGAAGTCCTAGGGTGACACAAAAGGTTGGTAAGTGTGTGTGAGTAAGAAAGGGAAGCGGGTAGACCGAACCATGTAACTGTTGTGTGTGTGTCTGTAGGGTCCTCCATGTGGCAGTGGTGTGTGAGTCTGCATGAACACAGCCAAGCTCAGTGTTAGCTCTATGTCTTGGTACGTTGGACAGCTGTGAACAATGCATGGTAGAGTTGGTAGTTCATCGTTGTCACCCCCAAACATGAGAACTGGCTCTGCCAGGAGTTACAATGGCACCTCAATGCTCAAGGTCAGATGCAGTACTGCTACCTGAACTGAATGTGACTGATGTATACTGGATGTGGTCCCTTCACAGGAATGCCTAGGAATACGACCCCATGTCCTGCCATGTCTGGGTGTTGACAGCACACTCACTGATGGACCAATGGAAATACTGCCACTACAAGATCATGATCAGGCACAACCAAATTGGCTATCAGCAGATGTTATTACTGACCCACGCCCACAAGGATGTTTTCCTCCCAGCAGACATTCCATCACAGACACTGCTCATTCCATGTCAGACATCCATTGGTCCACCACAGCACCGCTTGCTCCAAAGTGTCATTCATCTGACCCAGTGAAGTGGAAACATGGTGGAGGCAGTCAGAAATGTCAGCCTGTGCCACATCTACAGCCCTGATCATTTGTCTGGAGTGTCTTTCTGAATGTGCCTTTGCCTCCATGATGGCCTTCAACATGTTGAGTGACATGGGAAGAGACACCTGCACCAGGTGTTGGAGGGACAGCAGGTCCCCACCAAGCACCTCTAGCAACCATCCTGCTTGGCACCTAACCCATGCCTTGGCTACGGCCAGACTTAACAGGCACTGAAGCCAAAGTAGCCACACTTCCCCTGATCAATGTCCTCACCCTCCACCTGTTCAATATCTGTGGGCTCAGTGGACTTGGTAGGCACATGCCTTCTGGCTATGTACTGGGAAAATAAAGGGGGTGGCTGAATGTCAACCTCTGAGTCAGATTCAACCTCTTCACCCCTGCTGACTATGCCTCAGTTGTGCCACCATCATCATCAGTGTCTGATGAGACACTGACATCAGGTGGCACCTGGCCCACACTTCCACTGTCATGATCAGCTGTGAAAAAAAGGAAGAAACACAGACATACATTAATACCTGCACCACTATGGTGCAATATATGCTAAACAACTAACAGTACTGCCACTATTACAGACAGTACAGCGATACACACAACAGGCCTAAAATTATACAGTTCTTTAAATTGATCAGCAGTACTGACATACATTTATTTGGCTTGCCATCTGCAGGAGGCATATGTTCCTGGATTCCTGATGGTGCTGAAATACGTTATCCATGAGGTAAGGGTAACATCATCATATTTAACAGTAACACATGGGGTACTACTCCTCTATATATGCATTAACTGAATGTTGAACAAGAATGTGGCTGAGATCTCCATACTGAGCTTATCACTGTAGCAATCTTCAATCCTCAACCCCAAAAAAAAAAGACACGCGACACAGAAGTAACTTTTACTTCATTAGCTTTACTATACAGCAGTATTCAACTGGTCATATAACAAAGACTACCTGGAAACTCCTCCTGTGACTCAAAAGCAGTGGCACCCACATCAAGAACACACTGTGGTCCACTCTGCTGTGAGCTCTCATGTTGAAGGATATTCACCAGGAGCTCTTCACTGGGGATGAGAGGTGGTTCTGTAGCAGGCCATCCCCTGTTATCCTTTGGTCTTCAGCAACAGCAGCTGCTGACCTCCATGCAGAGGTAATTATGTCAGTGGCCCTGTGGTGCACATGTTCATATATCCAGCTGTGGCTGTCCACAGAATTACTGTTGGCAACAGTCTGCTGCCATATTTGTAGCCTTTCTTGCATATCGGGCTAACCCATTCCCAGCAGAAATGCTGCAAGTTGACAGACGTCAATAAAGATATTGTTCTCTGTTTCACTGAAAGGGAGATCTGCTCCTCACTGACATTGTTTGTGTCCTAAAAGACAACAGAATGATAATACACAGTATCACATAACTACAAAATAACTCTTTCCAGATAAAAAGTAAAGGTAGGCAGTCAGTAGTACCCAGTGGAAAAACATAAAACATTGTACAGATGTGAATAATAACAACAGGCAGGATGCAAAACAAGGAGACTAGCAAGAGTAACATATCCTTGTATGTGCCATAGTAGTAACTCAACTGTGCTCCCCCCAAAATAACAGTCCATTCTAGTTTGTGACATAACAGTAACTTTTCTTTGCTCTTCCCACCCACTAAAGAACAGGCACATGAACCATTTTGCTAATAAAACATCTTTGAAATGCTAAAAGTACTTTCAAAGGATCTGTTCCTGAAACATTTGTACATATGTATCATACAACATTCTATTTTCATGTATTGTCAATCATATAATCCTCTGAAATGGCTTGACAAACATGGCCATGCATGCTAATGCATTTAGTTGAAAGTGTAAAAGCCTTTGCTTCACATTATTCATTAATATATTCCAGCATAGGCATTATGCAGGCAGCAAAATGGGAGCATACCTCCTGGAGTTCAATACTCTTCTGTAAAGATATCTTTGGAACAAATTTGGTTTTGTGAAGTCCTGCAAACATGTAGCAAGTGTCTTTGCCATCAGTTTGGCTAGCTACACATTGCCTTTTTATAATGGAGTAAATTATTAACGGATTGCATCTGTCTTAGCCTGTGTTTCAGAGATGCTAATTACAGCATAAGCAGCTGAATTGCATGCTTATCAACCAGTATGGTGGAGCTATTCAACAAGTTTTAAAGCAACCATGTAGACTCTATGCTGTTTTTTTCTGTTGATTTCAAAACTAGTGGAGTGCAGCCACAGAAAGTCTATAGAGACAGAATGTTAGGAGCTGCTGCTGCTTAACTCCATTTGTATGTGCAACAGGCTGCAGGCAATGCTGTTGTTGCCAATAGGCCAAGGCTGAGACAGAATAGAATTTTCAGGTCACATTTCACTTGTCAAAAGATATATGACAAGGACATTGTAGAGTGCTACAGTGTGGACAGGGTCACAATACAGGAACTCTGTGACCTCTGCCAGCCTCAACTCAGAGCCAGAGGCTTTACCATCCCATGTTTTGGTTGTGTACTGCTTGCATCACAGTCAGGCCTGAAATAACACCATGGCAACTGCTGCATTTACAAGGTAAGTCTTACATGTGCTGCATTGTATAATAATATTATGGCATGTCCTTGTATTTCATCTCTTGGCACAGTAAGCAAGTAAAAGTTGGGAGATTTTTACACAAATTGATGTAACATGACAGCAGAGAGTTATTTGACTTGTATGTAATTAGCAAATAGTAGGCCTCAGACATCAAAGATTCTGACATTCTTATTTCTCCAAAGTACTGATGATCACTGCATGTCCACAGTTAACACCACACGTTTGTAACGGGAAATCATAACAGAAAGAAGTTAGAAAGTAACGAGACACACTGCAGTTTCTGACTTTACAAACCTTACTAGATCAAACAGGCAGGATGCAAAGCAAGGGAAGCAACAAGAGCAACATATCCTTGTTTGTGCCATAGCAGTAGCTCAGCCTGGGTCCACTCCCCTCAAAAGAACAGTGTACCCTTGCGTGTGCCATAACAGGAACTCATCTTTGTTCCACCCCTCCCAAAAGAGCAGTCTATGGTTGTTTGTGACATCCAGTCTGCCCTTCATTTGATGGCAACTGCATATCCTAGTATTTCCAGTTAATATCCTCACACATTTTAAGGTAAATGACATAGACTAGCTTACACACGGCATGTCTCTGAGTATCGGTTAGATAACTGATGAATGACCAAGAAACACAGGAAGGTAAGACAGATTTGGTTGTGCGATCACTAAGTGCATGATATCCAAATATATTAAATATAATAAATTTACAAATGACAGATTATGCCTTGATATAAGTGTAGATTCTGTTGCACTTGGTTGTATGAGGAATTACTTCATTTATTTGATGCAAAGCTGTTTGTGTGCCAAAGATGGATAAGGCACCCATCCTGTTTTCTGAAGGTGCACTGGAATGAGAGTTGGGATCCAGACCTATGTAGACAAATCTCATGTGTATTAACATTTTCTGTTGTGTAGGTCATAAACTGATTTTCCTCATTTCAACCCTTTCTCATTTTTTTTATTTTTTTTTTGGGGGGGGCACTGTTTGCAAGATGGGCTGCTTAGGACAAATGTATTTGGCTATTCTTACCTGGTGGTCTGCATGCAGAGCGGCAGGGAACAAACTAGTCAAATGGCCCACCAGATAGCAGGCAGGACCCAGACAGCTACAAACATAAACTAGATGCATTCAATAAAGACTGTTGGCCATCACGCAAACATGTTGCTCAGCAGTGCGTGCCCTCACCTACTGTGTTTGCCTGATGCTAAGTGATGCACAACCCTTTCAAATGTAGCAAACACAAAAAGTGCACACTCACAGTAAGCACAACACCTGCAATTGGTGGGAAAACATCATTCTGCATTGGTCTTGATCTGTGGTAGGCATGTCAGGTGTTTGTGGAGAGGCTATGACATTCTGTGCTCAAAGATGGGATGTCCAGAAGTCTAAAGTGTTTGTCCTAGTATATGAACATGGGCCCAGACTTTTGCAGACGGACTATCTTGGCTCAGATTACAAGTTAGTGGCATACAATAGTCTTGCCTGGGCTTTATTTATTTAGTTTTATTTATTTACATTTGTTGACTGGGAGTGTCCGACAGGACATAGGTCCATTTTCAGTGGAGGCCCGGGGAGAAAAGCTCCACAGTTAAAATAAACAGACAGTAGTTACATTGGATTTACATAGCGATTAACAATTTGATTAACATAGCAATTAATTACAAACATAGTTTAACAAGTGCTACCAGTATCTCCCGCACTGGGGAACAATGTAGGAATCACTACAAAGCCCTCCGGATGAGAAGAGGGATAAATTTGACTGCTGGACTGAGGAATGTAGGACTGGGGACACCCCACAGATGTATAAGTATCACTTACAGAGACTACTTGTAAGAGTTAAAAGCTGGGTATTGGTATTCATAATGGTATTCGGTTCTGTTTTGATTTTTCCACAGCTGTCACAGACTGAGAACTGAAACCCAACCATGCTCCTAGATTGACATGGATGCAAGAAGCATGTGGTATGTATGCATCCAAAAAGTACTGTTATTTTAGCATTACAAGTAAAGACACCTTTATTGGTTTATTATATTATTGTATCAATTTGGGCATTCATCTCTCAACTGTAACATGAAAGTATGCATGCATTAGCCTGGAGACCAAAACAACAATTTACTATAAGAGAGCAGTCAGAGGTTGTGAGTTCAAAAACAGACTTCCCAAAGATACAATACTGTTACGTTTTTATCGATATTTCAATGTAACATCAGACCACTAAAGCAGTGGCACCAATGGCCTGCTGTAAACTGTAGTCAGTATAATTGGAACATGCATATGTGCAATATATGCACAAACCAAGGATTGCTTGCTGCAATCTGTAATATAGTGTGCAGCTGTGTAGTCTTAACAGTATAAAAGGTATTTGTTAGGAGTTGATCGTCTTAAAAGCAAAGGTAACAGAACAGAGTCAAATAATTGTATCAATGCACTGTATGTCACATATGAAGTTCTTTTTTTTTAATTGTTTTTTCTTTTTTTCCACAGGACAGAGGGGTAGGCCTGTCTGACCAGAAAAATGAATGGATCAACGTGTTAACAGATGTTGCTGCAGACTCAGTTGTGTAGCATGTGAGGTTTAGACACTGAATAGCAAATGTCAGCCTTAACTGCTGTTACATACACCTACTACTTAACTGGCTCTCTGGCTGCAGGTATTAATTCACTATGTAGTAATATGTCACTTTTTGGGGCCAGAAGGTACTGATTCCAAATACAGCTGTAACTAATACATTGAACTATTTTTTTATTAGCATTGCTTATTGATGGTGCACAATGCACACCATCATGCACCATCATGCACTAATGCTTTATAAAACTAAATGGGTATCACACAATAATGGTTTATAAAACAGTACTGGGAATTGGGCAATGATGCTTCATACAAAATGAATGGGGAAGACATGACATATGTGATATGGGGAGCAAGCACAGGGGGATACAAAGGGAAATCCTTACTAAACAGTGTCAGTTATTATTGACTGTATAAAATACATCTCCTACCTAACTAATGTTGTGGCAGCATGAGTTAATACAGTGTTGTTGGAGGCAGATGTTACTGGCTTCAAATTTGGGTGCAAGTATTAATTTTACAAGTGTGTATGATACTTTAAATACTTCCAATGTATTGCTGCCATGCTCCATTGCTTCCCATTGATACAACTGTATTAAATACCAACTAAGCCATCCTTAACTTTTAATGCTATGAAATTACTATTAAAATTATTATTATTATTATTGTTATTATTATTAAATTACTATTTAGAACAATATTGTCCTGAGGCATACATACCACAGGCTTCCTGCATCCTTAAATGTGTGGCATGGGACCTCACATTTGAGGCTTGCTCCATAGCAGCTGTGGAAAAAACAGAACAGAATACCATTATGAATACCAGTCTTGACTATATTCAGCTTTTAACTCTTACAATTACTCACTGAAATTGAGACATACACATCTGTGGGGTGTCCCCTGTACTAAATTCCCTGATCCATTGGTTGAGGGTATCCTGCTTGCTCTTATGGAGGTAATCAAAGTGATGTCTGCATTGTTCACCAGTGTGGGGATACCTGTAGCACTGGTCAAAGCCCTGGCAATACTATTCCAGACTTCAGACTTGTATTCTGAGCCTGATTAGTCCTGCTGTAGCAACAATTTATTTTTATTTTATTTTATTTTACATTTGATGACTGGGAAAGTCCGACTGGACACAGGTCCATTTTCAGCGGAGGCCCAGGGAGAAAAGGTCCATTTAAACCATTGCAGCTTAGTCTCATGTACAGCAGACATTTGTGTTTTTAAATGCCAACAAATGGCATATAGGAGTGTGTTTAATATTTAATTATAGACATACAAGTTAATACCATTGGAGTAAAACAATTTTAGGAAGGAATAAGAAATGTAGAGGCTAGACAGAAGGGCCATGCTCGTTAACTAGGAGTGTAATAAATACTTTGGAATCCTGAACATCCCACCTTTGTGCTTAGAAGTGCACTCCCTCACCAGCAACACCAGACATGTCTGCCATAGCTCAAGCTCAATGTTGAATGAGTATTTCCCGTTAACTACATTTATTATCCTGATGTTTTCCTGCCAATTTCACATCTCACACTTACTGAGAGTGTGCACATTTTGGTTTTGTAACATTTGAAAATGTTATGCCTCACTTATCATCACACAAATACAGTAGGTGAGGGTATGCACTGTCTGTGGTGGGAGTGATGGATGCATTTAAGGTGGAGGTGGGATTACATCAAGGATCAGCTCTGAGCCCTTTCTTATTTGCAATGGTGATGGACAGGTTGATGGATGAGATCAGACAGGAGTCCCTGTGGACTATGAGGTTTGCAGATGACATTGTGATCTGTCGTGAGAGTAGGGAACAGGTGGAGGAGACCCTGGAGAGGTGAAGATATGTTCTAGAGAGAAGAGGAATGAAGGTCAGCAGGACTAAGACAGAATATGTGTGTGAATGAGAAGGAGCTTAGAGGAATTGTGAGAATGCAGGGAGTAGAGGTGGCGAAGGTGGATGAGTTTACATACTTGGGATCAACAGTACAGAGTAATGGTGAGTGTAGAAGAGAGGTGAAGAAGAGAGTACAGGCAGGATGGAGTGGGTGGAGAAGAGTGTCAGGAATGATTTGTGACAGACGAGTACCAGTAAGAGTGAAAGGGATGGTCTACAAGAGGGTAGTGAGACCAGCTATGTTATATTGGTTGGAGACAGTGGCATTGACAAAAAGGCAGGAGTCAGAGCTGGACGTAGCAGAGCTAAAGATGTTAAGATTTACACTGGGTGTGACAAGGGTGGACAGGATTAGGAATAAGTATATTAGAGGGTCAGTCCAGGTTGGAAGGTTTGGAGACAAAGCCAGAGAGGCAAGATTACATTGGTTTGGACATGTGCTAAGGAGTGAAGCAGAGTATATTGAGAAAAAGATGCTAAGGATGAAGCTGCCAGGTAACAGGAAAAGAGGAAGGCCTAATATAAGGCTTATGAATGTGGTGAGAGAGGGCATGCAGGTGGTTGGTTGACAGAGCACGATGCAGAGGACAGGAAGAAATTGAAACAGATGATTCATTGTGGTAACTCCTAATGGGAGCAGCTGAAAGAAGAAGAATAAGAAAAATGTGCAACAGTGGCAAGCACTGCAATTTCAAGATTATTTGGTATACAGGCACTTGTGTAAATGTGCTAGTTAAATGGACCATGTCTACGGTTCTCCTACACTTACAGATATTGCCACAAAAAGGTTGAGAAAGCAGTTGTGTATGTTGCACTTCATTGCTAATGTGTGCAGTCTCACAAAAGTAAAACAAAATTTGCTCATCCTGTACTAAAACCCCAGACCATCTGCACTCCACACCTACACTTAACACCTGCTATCACAGGATTAGTGACATGATATATCCTATCTTAGTATTCACTGTAAAATTCTCACTGTTAATTGCAGCACAATGGCACTTTCTATGTTTGCTTGATGGCCAATAGTATTAATTGAATGCATTTGGTTTATGTAGGTGGCTGTCTGGATCCTGTCTGCAGCCTGGGAGGTCTATCCCTCCAGTTGCAGCACTGCTGCACTTATTGCAATCCAGATGAGCACAGCCAAACACATTTGTGCTAAGCGGTACATCGTGCAAACACTGGCCTCAAAAAAAAAATAAAAATAAAAAAATGGATACATACTTGAAATGAAGAAATCCATTCTATACTAGTGCCACAAACACAAGTAAGGGAAAATCAGTCATCATGCTGTCACAGCCAGCAACCTTACATGAGAATGGTATTCACATCATACTTTTAACTGTCCAGAATTTTGCAGAATGTCCAGATGTTTGCATAATATTTTTGGGCTGTTCCTTGTAAAATGTGTGGATTTCTGGAAAATCACCAAACATTGAAGTTAATGCATAATGACAAGCACAAACTTTTCAGTTCCATATTTCATATCTTTCAGAAATTGCATGCTAACAAAAATCCTATTATTCTACCTATTTTCTTTGTTTATAAGAACAATATGGTAAATCTGTCCCTATTTTTGGCCCTTTGTCCCCCAATTATTTTAGTCTTTGTTCAGATTTCTTGCTCTAAAAAAGTTAGGAGGTATGATCTGCATTCATATAATAGGTTTCCTGGCCAGCAACACTGGTACAAGCTGTGAAACCTTGCTTATGCATGCTGCACATCATTATTATGCATGGAGTGATGCCGCATGATGAACAATATCTCATACATGAAAACACTCCATGTATGCTCTGTGCGGAACCTACACAGAAGTTATTGAATTTGGGAGGGTTGTGTTTTTTTATATGAAATGAAACGCTAACTGGAATGTCATGATCCATACTTTTGGACAAAACAGGCTGTCTTTTTTCCTGGGCAACCATATGCCATGCATAAGAGTGATGCATGGTATCCATTACTACTGCTACCTGCTTGCCATCATTAATCATAGCAGGAGTTGCACTGGGATCTGTATGGTAGCATGGGTTGCTACAGTGCCAAACTAGGGCAAGATCAATTTGCTCAGATTGCAACACCCAGTAAATTTCCTGCATGCAGTGGCTGGCTCATACTGAAGGGCACACCCAGATACGTCCAGGTATCTGAAATGCACTTTTAACATACCAAACATTCTCTTGATGACAGTATGAGTTTGGGACAGGGTTGTATTAAAATTATCTTCCACAACTCCCTTTGGAATTCTTACAGGTGTCATGTGCCATGGATATCCTGCATCACCTGAAAAGCAGAACACAAAAAGAGAAAAGGGGAGGGGGGCAAAAAATTAAAAGTGGTTTGGTATTAAGTAATACATTTTACTATGAATAACTAAAAAAATAACAATTTCTTGTTACTAATAAGATGGCAATTGAGCAATTTGCGATGCAGGAAGAAGTGGTAGAGTGAGCTAGAATGACAGATATGGGAATTGTGCACAATCCAGGATGCTGGACACACACAGTGGTGATACATTTCCCCTGTGGCCCTTGTGGGACCTAATACCAACATGGGTGCAATCTATCACACCAAGCACTTTAGAAAAATGTGCCACCTCATAAAAGGCATGAATAGCCTTGAAGTGACCCCAAGAAATAGATGTACTGATCCACATGTATTAAGTATCTTTGAGGCAGAAGCCTTGGAAAAACCTAGCATGTCCCTAGTCTGGAGAGTTCTAGTAACAAGTATTGGAAGGCTATACATAGCTTAGTATTCACAGGTATTGGAAAGAGATGCATTTACCCATTATCGCTGTGGGGGCCATACATGCTCACTAAAACTTTTATAATATCCCTGCCCACTTTGAATCTATAAAGAACTTCTTGATTAAAAAAATATGATGAGTTATTCTCTGACTATATCTTTGCATGCTTGGCCAGCAAGTGCTGCTGGGTACAAGCATTTTTTACTTGGCAAAGACAAGCAACTCACACTGGCAAATAGCAAAGCTAACAGAAAATGTGATCATGTTTACCAGTTACAAATTAGATATAAAAGGCATAATTCTGCCTTTTATAACATTTCTGTGGACAGCATGGAAAAGCATCAAAATACGACTATGAATTGCAAACATATGGAAAGAAGGATTATTAGCATATGAAGCCTTATATCATTTCTCATTACCATCACATTATTACTTCATTTGCTAAAGTTTATTTGAGGCCATCGCACATTAGAGTAAATGGCTTCACCTTAATGTGTGCACATAATGACTATGAATACTACCCTTAGTGTTCATTTTTCCTGCAACTCGTGTCTATCCTACTGAGTTATTTATCGGAACAAATCTGATAAAACAATCAGGTGTTATTTGATATAGTTTTGTCTAAGATCTCTTATAACCTCTTTCTTGAGTAAATAAAAGTTTAATTCATGTGTTAAATGAATGAAGTAAAGGGAGATATGTTATCATATATGAAAATGCTAAAAATATAAAGGTCAGACGGCATTACAAATATTAAGATGGATTTCTGTATTTCAGCATTATTTCTAGGTAGGCTAAACAAGAAAACATCTTTGTATTCTGTTTAACATGGCTATGGAAGCTGTATGTTGCAAGTTTATATAGAAGACACAGGTCTACCTTATTATAAACAAATGAATATTATGGAACATTGCTTACCCAGGAGGAGCACTTAGAAGCATAGATACTATGGCATTGTATTTGTCCTTTTTATTTCAAGTTCTGTAATGAATGTAGCATTGGGCAGAATTCATGAAGGCTTGCACGGAGTCTAAGAGTAGTGTAAGACTCCATGCAGCCCTCGTGATCCAGGAACAGCCCGAAATTCCGGGTAAGAGACCAGCTAAAACGTCTCTTACATGGACTGGGCGTGGATATGCTAATCACCTCACTTGCAGCTGAAAGGCATGCAAATGAGGTAGATTAGCGATCCACAAAGCTCAAACCAGCCCGTGTAAGAGTCGTGTTAGCTGCAGAAATGTACTCAGTTGACAACTGAGTACGTTTCTGCATATAACACAATAGAGCCATGTCAGCTCCAAATAAAGGGTACATATGTGCCAGGCAGCATGCCAATGGCCAAATATGTGGCCATTGGCAAGGTACCCCGATGCAAATATGAGAAAAAAGTAATTTTTTTTTGGCGATGTTTAAACGCAGCGCAGCCCCGCGCAAACAGGCTGCGCTATATAAAACATAAAAATGAAGGTTATAAACCCACAAATGTGGGTTTTATGCAATACATGGATTTACAATGCAGGGACCAGCAGAGCAAAAACAACATGGCAACCGTTTAGTGGTTGCTAAGGGGGGAAGCTGAGTCTAAGACATGTAACTAAGCATTAGTAGGCAATCTTCTGTAAATGAGTGTTAGGATACTGAATCCCACTGTCACATAGCGAATGAGCACATTCCGAGTAGTGTAAGAGTTACATAAGGGGGAGGAACAGAGTAGGAGATAGGTGACATCACAGGGGGGAATGGCAAAAGGAAATGCAGTTCATTGGAGGACAGTGTTACGTGACAGATGTCAGACACATATCATGGAAAGAGGAGTGCCACAAGATAAGCATGGGAAAGTCAAGAAATGGAAGGTGTACACTGTAGCCAACACCAAAGTTTCTTGGTGGGTGTGCATGCGCACGTGTGCATGCCAGGAGGTGCGAGTAGGGCAGTGTGCATGCGTGTAAGGCAGACTGAGCATGTGGGAGCCTGTTGGCAGACTTGTAAGACTGTTTGCGCGCGTTTTAACCTGAATAAGTAGATTCTGAACTGTGTAAGCATGTGTGCGCACGTGTAAGCCACTGTGAGCGTGTTTCCGCTGGTATGCGTGTTGCTCACCCCTGAGGAAACAGAGAGGAAAAAGGAAGCAACAGAAATAGTAGGAAGCTAGCAGGGAATAGTGCTGGAGCTAACAGGTGAAAACAATTAGAAGCAGGCAATTACACAGGCAGAATACTAGCCCAGCCCAGCACTTCAAACTCTGCAAACAGCAGTGCAGGATGTTTCTCTCAAGAGAAACTGCAAGACAGGAGTAAGCTATTAGAAGTGAAAACTGAAAAAGCTTCACTCAGAGCAGAAATGCTAGGGGCTGCTATAGCTGTCATAAGGAGACATAGGCGACTTGCTGAGGGTGGTGACAATGCAAATGCTGCCAGACAACCCACAGTGAGGAGACAAAGAAGAGTGTACAGGCCCAGGGTCACCTACCAGGGGTTACATGAGCTGGAGATAGTGGAGCACTATAGAGTGGACAGAGACCTCCTGCAGCAAATTGTTGAGCTGTGCAGGCCACGCCTCACACACAGAACCAACAGAGGGGAACCCATCCCAGTGGAAACCAAGGTATTTGTTGGCCTAAGAATACTAGCAACAGGTACCTTCCAGAGACCAACTGGTGATATGATGGGGATATCACAGGCATCAGCCTCCAGGGTACTGCACCAGTTCCTGGATGCCATGTCAGCACATGTCGGTGATCATGTATATTTCCCCAATGCCCATGAGGTATTGGCCAGCAATATGCATCTCTTCCAGCAAATAGCGGAATACTGTGAGGTAGTGGGTGCAATAGACTGCACGCACATACGTATCAAAGCAGCAGCTAGTGAGCAGGGCAGGGCCTACATTAACCGCAAGGGCTTCCCCTCCATCAACTTCCAGGTCATGTGTGATGCCCATGGCATAATAATGAATGTGTGTGCTGGCTGCCCTGGAAGCTACCATGATTCCCATATCTGGCATCTGACGCAGCTGTACCAGACATTTGCCAGTGAGGACATCCCGCGTGGTCACTTAGCAGGGGATGCTGGATATGCACTGGAGCCGTGGCTGATGACACCCATCAGAAATGCAAACACACCTGAACAGGAACGCCATAATGAGGCACATGCACAAACACGAAATGTAATCGAGTGTGTGTTTGGGCTGCTCAAGTCATGGTTCTGGTGCCTGGATACATCTGGTGGAGCCTTGCAGTACTCACCAACTACATGTAGCCAAATTGTCATGGTATGTGCTATGCTATAATGTGATTGTAATATGATTCTGCGAAAACAGCTGCAGCAGAATCACCTTAGGGCTGGGCCAAACAGCCCCCCACCATTGCCAAGTCAATCACAGGCAGAGCATGACTCGGAGGAGGAACAACCTGAGCCTGCCCCAGTAGGCAGAACTAGGCGTACCCAGTATGCCTTGGCCTTGGCAAAGGGGCAATGCATAGCACATACACTGGCTCAGTAGGGACCCTGGAAATTATACCTCTCTCCGACTCACACATATAGTAAAAGGGACGCCTAAGTTGACACAACCTGCTTTCAAACATGTACAGGGAGTGTAGTATGTGCATCCAACATAGGCAGCCCTGCAGCACCACCTGAGGCATGCTTGCCATGTGTTCAGCAATGTAACACCATGTATTATACGCAAACTTGATGACCCTGACTAACATCCTACCCTCACCAAGCATGATGCCACAATATGAAGATGAGATGATCAATTGCAATAATTGGCTGAAGTATTGCTGTTAGTCAAAGGGGATCCAATGTGTGCCAGCCTGGGATGACATGCTGAGCACGACATGATGCTCCACCTGCTAGGGGTGGCATGCACCTATCAGTCCTGGCCTTTTGGATACTGGCAAAGGCTGTTGTTACCCCCAGCGTGCCTTGAATAGGTAAGGCTCAAAACACAAACCCACCTCCATAGGTATCACAAGGGATAAGAACCTAGATGTAATGCTACCCAATGCCAGAAGTCTAAACAGCAAGATGCATGCAGTCTAAACTCCCCCAGCATGGATAATGTTGATATCTGTTCTGTAACAGAGAACTGGGTCAAGGCTCACAACAGCACCCTAACACTACCAGGTTACACCTCATACTGTGCTGTACAGCCCCAAAACATGGAACAAGCTACAAAAGGAGGGTGATTAGCAATAATTGTCAAGGATAACCACAACCCCATGTTGGTACCACAACAAGAAGCAGCATGGCTAGCCATGGTCAAGTAACAGTGGCTAAAACTGCCTCCCAGTTTATAGCCTGCTACAGACTACCATCCCAACACCAGGAACTGCACTTGGCCTATGTTGGAATACATGAATATGTCAGGCTCTCCAAACCACATTATATTGGGTGACTGAAAATACCCAAACATAGACTGGGAGCATTATTCTAGCTCCAACACCCTAGGACAAAGGTTCCTCGAATCCATAAACCAAAATGCTCAGGAACAATGTACCACTCCCACAAGAGGGGTAAGCATACTGGATGTGATAATCAGCAACATGGGTACTGGATGGCAAGATGAGAAGTGTATCCCTCACTGGTAAGATCAGACCATAGTGTAATCACACCGGATATACATATCCTGACCACAGTCCCTGGCCAGTAAACCACAGTGAAAAACATGTGTAAAGCAAATGTTGCACTCCTCCAAACTGATGTGGAATCCATTAAAGGCCCTGTGCATGTGCAAAATATGGGCCACACCTCAGAACCCGTTATACAGTCATTCCATGGACACTGCCAGGAATGCATGGTTTATGCAATCCCAAATAAAACCAAGACACAATGCCATACACGCAGGCATCTGGCATGGCGGAACCCAGCCATTACCAAACCATGCAAGAGAATGAGGAAGCTACTACATGATAGAGCAAACCTAAAAAGGGAAGTAATCTCTGATCAGTATTATGGCAATAAAATATGTCCACTCATACAATCCACTAAGGCCAGCTACAACAAGTTGAATCTGTGAATCTTGAGGCAATGTTACACCTGCCCCATGCACACAGACAACCCTCTCCTCCCCCCAAGAAATACAAATATATGTGAGAGATGCAATGATTTATCCAAACCGGAGGCTGAGCTCTCTCAACACAGTACTGTCAAAACTAGTCAGGAGGAGAAAGTAACCACACACACACATATCCAGTCTCACATAGACCTATCACAACTGCACACCAAAGACATAAACACAGAAAAACCTTCCCGGAGGCTCTAATTACAAACACACCACATCAACAGAGGCCTCCAAAGCAGACACCCAAGCAACCACTACCTCCATACATAGCACATGCAACACATAGTACACAAAGCTGGTGTGCCAAACAGTCACAGGCCAGAAGGAGAAACAACATGCCTGATACAGTTGTAAAAGGTGACTCCATAGTCAGACACACTGCTGTCCCGCTCACTAGACTGAACAAGGCAAAGGGTACAGTAAGCTGCCTGTAGGCTGCTACAATACGCCACATAACACAAGTATGCAGGTCACCCCAAACCAAGAACAAATATGATGCAGTCATTGTCCATGCTGGTGTGAATGACCTGAGATGTACCTCCCCGGACTACATGAAAAGAGACATAGATGAGCTCTCTGATTATGTAGTCCAGGCTGGTATGACACTGACCTTGTGCAGCATCCTACCCTCACCAAGAATGATGCCACAGTACAAATACAGAATGATCAGCTTTAACAAGTGGCACAATTACTGGTGTCATTCCAAGGGGATCCAATGTCTGTCTGCTTGGGATGTCATGCTTGACAAGCCACGCTGCTTTGCCAGGGATGGCTTGCACCTGTTACCCCTGGGTGTCTGGATATTGGCTAAGACTCTTGCCACCTCCATAGAGCCTTTTGTAGGCAAGGCTGAAAAGACTAACTCGCCTCACTAGAAAACATAAGTGGAAAGAAACATAAGGGTAATGCTGCCCAATGCCAGATGTCTAAACCTCAACATGCATGCTCCCGAGGCCCTCCCCTGTATGGGGAACATCGATGTCCGTGCAGTGACAGAAACCTGCAGCAGAGAGCACACCAGCACTACCAGGTTATACCTCATATCATGCGTTATGGCCCCAAAACCTGGACCAAACCATAAAAGTAGGGGGAGTATCCATATTCAGCAAAGATACCCACATGTCCAGGTAACTGACAATGCACGAAGCATCGGAGACCACTCATGTGCAACTAACCATAGGCAAAACTGCTGTACAGTCTGTAGCATGCTACAGACCACACTCTCACACACAGGAACCCCACTCAGCCTTCCTGAAGACACTGGACAATATGAATGTCTCACCAAATACCAAACAAGGTACTCACAAATTACCACATAGGTGGTAATCCATTACGTATGGAATGCGTAATCAAGGACCTAGGGACACAAGTGGACAGTAACCTGTCATGCGACATGCACATTGCCAACGTGGCTAGGAAGACCTTCTATATTGGCCACCTTATCATGAAAGGATTCACATCTACGTCAACAGAGGTCATTGTGCCCCTATACTGTTCTCTTATCAGGCCCATATTTTAGTACAATGCCTCATTTGGGATGTACCTTACCTGACACCTGCAGCAGTTAGAAAGACATCAAAGGTACCTCACCAAGAGGATAAAGGGTCTGAAATATATGTCATATGCTGCCTAGCTGTAGACACCCTAGCTGTATGCAGTCACATACTGCCTACGCAGAGGCGTTGTATGCCTGTTGTACAAGGCCATGTCCAACACAGGATTAATGGACATGCTCCACCCCAGAAAACCCAAATCCATCAGAGCTGTGAGAGCGAGAGATGTCAACCTCAACACATAATGAAATAGGATGTGCTGGAGGGACAGATACATAACCCAGAGGCTCTCTACACCCTGGAACGGAATTCCACTCCATGTTAGGCAGAGCCCCTCACTGACTCTCTTCAACAGGAATCTTGCCAAGTGGATGGGTGATCGTAGATGTACACTGGGGGTCTTCACTGTGTCACGTCCAGACAGAGGCACAGTAAAGTAAATCCTAAATGGCCATAATATTCACATAGCAAGGGGTGGCGAAAGCCACACACTCTGGCTAGGCTTATAAATGCCCTAGGGTGGATAGCCTAGTATGAACCTATGAACCTATGAAGATACAAATTGTACAGGACACTAAGGATAATCACAAGGCTTTCTTAACTGATGGTAGGAACCTTGTTGGGAATTCACAGATATGCTCTTAATCACTCAAATATTACAAACAATATACCAAACACACACACATTGCCAACATCCAACCTGACAGGTGCAGTGCAAACCCCCCCCCCCAAATGCCAAATATCTATCCCAGCAGAGTGCAGGCCCCCTGACATTTCAGATGCTGAGGTAACAGCCAGCATCTACAAAGCAAAACACACAGCATCAATGGTACGAGATGGTGTCCTGGCCTGAGTCCAACATGGACTCCAAGAAGAATGGAACGCCAAATAACACTACTGCTCAATGTCAGCCTTACCACAGGATATGTACCCAAAGAGCAGTGTACAACAACAGTGGTCCTTCTCCACAAAGGTGTTGCCTGAATGGATACTGCAAACTACCACCCCAGAATCCTGACAAGGTTGGTCTGCAAAGCTATGGAAAGGATCAGCATGTACCTCAGACATAAAGATATTGGGGACCTACTGACACTGGACCCTACCCAGTGTGGCTTTCTTAAGTGCAGATCCTGCCCCTTAAACATGTCTGACTCATTTGAAACAGTCATTAAGGCCATTGATGAGGGGAATGTGGTCCACACAGCCTAGCTGGACCTTGCAAAATGCTTCCATACAATACCCCACGTGTTCATTATAGATAAGCTCACCAGCTTAAATATAAACCCCTATGTCAGTAGAGGGGTTGCAAACCAGACCAAGGACAGAACTGAAATGGTCAGAAATGTTGCAGCCATGTCAGACTACAAACCAGATACAACTGGCATCCCACAAGGCTCGGTCCTGGGACCTCCCTTATTTGGTATATATGTCCCATAGGTACAGGCCAACATGGAAGGACTGTGTCTGAACAAGTTTGCAGAGGACTACAAACTGGCCACCATATCTGACCCTCCAGCTGACACAAGCAGCCCAAAAAAAGAGCCACATAGAAACAGACAACTGGTGCCATAGCCATGTCAGCAAGCTAATTGCAGAAAAGTGTATAGTCAACCCCTGTGGATATACAGTAAGTGCCCACCAATTACCACACAGGTGTTAACCCATTAAGTACTTAAGATGTAATAGGAGACCTGGGGACACAAGTAGATATATATCTTGCATTGGACAAGCATGTGGCTGTAGTGGTTACAGAAACATACCATATACCCTCCTAATCATGAAGGTAGTCAGATCTAGATCAGGGGAGGTCATTGTGGCTCTGCAGTCATCCTTCATCAGCCTCACAATTGAGTACAATGGCCCCTGTGGGATGTACCTCAGCAGACACCTCCATCAACCGGAAAGACCCCAAAAGTACCTCACCAGGAGTATCAAAGAGCTTGAACAGATGCCATGTGTTGCCTGATTAAACAAACTGCAGCTCCACACAGTGCCATACTGCCTGCCCAGAGGCAAGCTGTGCCTGATGTATAAAGCCATGTCCAAGCTGGAATCAATGAATATGCTGCACCTTGTACAATCTGAATGGCAGTGAGCTATGCACATGAGAGACCTGAACCCCAGCACTGACATACATAGGATATGCTGTACTGATTGATCCATAACACAGAAGCCACCCCCACTCTTGAGTAAACTCCCAGTACAGGTTAGCCAGAGAGTCACTCATTGACTCTCCTCAAGAGGAATCTTGATGAGTGGATGGGAGATGGTAGGTTTACCCTGGGTATCACTGTTATGTCACGGGTAGATGGAGGCACATTATACTAACAATGACATATGTCATGGCAAACTCCAGTTACAATGTGTGTCGAAGGACAAACACACTCTCTGACTAGCATTAGAAATGGCCTAGGGCACATTGCTAGTGTTTGCCAATGTCCACCTATGTTGTGGAATACATTACCAATGTTGGACAAGCCTGGTTTAAGTAGTCCATATCTGAACGTAATGCAACATGGTCATATGTGCACAACTGGCCCCTAACCAGTCTGTTGTGCTCACTATGAAAATTTAAAGCAGTGATAGGACTAAAGCCCAGGATACTGTCCACCACAGTGAAAGTACTGAACCAGTACACTATACGGTACTACAGTGTTTGGTCAGTATGAAAGGATGTTGACAACTGTATGCAAAGTATCCCATGCAAACCCTGCAGGCACAGTATAATCCCTGTTGTGTTCAGACACAAAGCAGTTGGCCAGTAAGTACACAACATGACACCCAACACACAACCATAAACGTGAGATATTGCTGAAGTTCACACTCATCCACAAATGTGGTGGACTGCAGATTTCAACATATGGAAAGCTCACACTGGGCATGCTCGCACACTTTGATAAATGAGACATATGTCAGACAACATGCCATGGAAAGCCTGAACTGGGCATGCTCACACACTTAGGCCATATCTCAGTTTAGCAGTTGGCCACACATATCTGGTATTTGTACGTGTTATTCCAGGAACCAACCACATTACAGCAATCTGCCCAGTGCACACAGTTAAATGACTACAGAGACATAAGTGATATAGTGAATCCCTCTCATATTCAAACATCTTTCACAGATACACAAGTTGTTCATAGAAACAGGGAATGCTATGGCAATAAAGACCTGCAAACAGTCTATCAGCAACAAATATTGTGCATCTGACAATTAAACATATGGGTGTAGAGGTCAATACTAGGCTGTTTGCCCTAGGGAATGAAAGCTTAGCCAGAGTGTGCTTGGCATTTGCCTCCCCAGTACAGTAGGCTACTTTGCCACTGTAAAGTAGGTCACATAAGGCACCGTTTGAGGCTAGTGTGCTGTGCCTCCATCAAGCAGGGACACAGTGGAGATCCCAGGTGTTGAATTTGCTATGCCACATCCATGTGGCTGGTGTTTGCTGGAAGAGGGTTGGTGAGGACCTCTAACAGTAAGTGGGCGTCAATAACAGACTGAGGAGAGCCTTATCTGCAGTGTCTGGACAATTTCACTGTCAACACTTTGTCGTGATCATTATGAGGGATTGAAGTGTCGTGCCAGTACTGTTCAGAGATGTCCTCCCTCTGTGGGCTACTGCTCTGCAATGTATTAGCTCACTCCATCTGTTGGACAGCTCATATATGGCTGATGTACACCTGACAGGTGTCCTGTTCTGGAGGAGTCATGGGTATATTTGGGAAAGCATGATCAATGCAAACCTTCCACATGCTCATAGAATGCAATTGTCAAGGATTATGCAGAGTGGCCTGTATACTCCCCCAGCATGGGTCCTTTGAAGTCTTCCACCCCAGTCTTCACAAGTGCAAAGTCTGCTTTTGATAAATAGACTTTGTTTGCAGTGACAACCTTGCCTGGGGGTAGGGATGGGATATGGATATCCAGGGAAAGGTGGGTATGGTCAGATACCAACAATGGTGGTCTACCTCTGGTGTGGAACAGTGAGTACCCATGTTGCAGATGGTCAGGTGCAATATGTATTCCCCCTTGCGGCTGTGGTGAGTGGTCCTGCCATAGCACATGGACACACAAATTGTAGTGGCTGTAGGGTAATGTTGTAGAGGCCTGAGTAGTTCCCACACACAATATACCTTTACCTGACATTAACAACTGTAATGGTGTATGTGAACACCTTCATATCTTGGCACTGTTCCCAAGGAAGCAAAGTGTGTGTCCTGGATGTGGGAGGGGTGGTCTGAACTGGTTGTGTTGTGTGTTACAGGTCCTGTGGTCATGAAGCATGGTATAAAACATAACCTGCCAGTGCTGATGTGCATATCTGACTCTGAAGTAGGTGGCTGCAAATGCATATATATGCTATCCCCCACCTGACAGGTAGTAATAGATGTACATACCTCTGTAGAAATAATGATGTCAGCACCCTATAGATACTGCAGGTGCAGAGCAGATGCCCAGTAATTGGGATAGTGCGCTCTGCTAATGCGTCTCCCTCAAGTGGCATAATATAGTTAGGTAGAGGTTTGAATCCTGCAAATGCTCAGTTTGGGTGAGGGGGGTTAGTGTGTGTGCAATTCTGTGTGAGGGAAATGTCTCTTTTGGCAACTAGGAGAACACACTACAGGATGCACATTCCCCTTTCTAAACACTGATGATGTCAGCACCCTATAAGTAAAGCAGGAGAAGAGAAACCTCCCAATAATGTGAATAGTGCGCTCTGCTAATGCCTCCATCTTGAGTACCATAACAGAGTTAGGTAGGAGTTTGAATCCTGCAAATGCTCAGTGTGTGTGGAGGGGGGTTAGTGTTTGTGCAATTCTCTATGACAGAAATGTCCCTTTTGGTAACTAAGAGCACACACTACATGGTGCACATTCCTCTTTCTAAACACTGATGGTGTCAGCACCCTATAAGTAAAGCCAGAGAAAAGAAGCCTCCCAGTAATGAGAATAGTGCGCTTGGTTACTGCGTCTCTTACTAGTGTCATAACATAGTTAGATAGGGGTTTGAATCCTATAAGTGTGTGTGTGTAATTACATGTGTGAGAGAACTGACCCTTTTGGTAACCAGTACAACCCACCAGCTTCTGCATATTCCAATCTCTAAACAGAGATGATGTCAGCACCCTACAAGTACAGCAGAAGAGGGAAAATCTCCCAGTAATGCAAATAGCACGCTCTGCTACTGCGTCTCTCACTACTGTCATAGCACAGTTAGTTATGGCTTTGAATTCAACAAATGCCACATGTGTTTTTGTCACACAGAATGCCCATGTGTGTGGGTTGTTGTTCACAATAATGCATGACATCGATTAAACCAGTAATGGCAATGCACACATATGATGTATGTGTGCCAACTACACATATATACCTGTGACCTTCAATAGTTCCCATGTCTGACACCTGCCACATGTGAATACATGGTATTTGCACTGGATAACATTATGACTGTGGTTTTCTGTGCGGGTTCTGCATGTGGTATGTGTATATAGAGTGTGAGTTGTATATGGTATCATCCTAGCATCGAGGCATACACATCTGTGGAAGTAGGGTGTGTGCAATTACATGTGTGAGAGAACTGACCCTTTTGGCAACCAGTACAACACACCAGCTGCTGCATAGTCCAATCTCTAAACAGAGATGATGTCAGCACCCTACAAGTACAGCAGAAGAGGGAAAATCTCCCAGTAATGCAAATAGCATGCTCTGCTACTGCGTCTCTCACTACTGTCATAGCACAGTTAGTTATGGCTTTGAATTCCACAAATGCCACATGTGTTTTTGTCACACAGAATGCCCATGTGTGTGGGTTGTTGTTCACAATAATGCATGACATCGATTAAACCAGTAATGGCAATGCACACATATGATGTATGTGTGTGCCAGCTACACATATATACCTGTGACCTTCAATAGTTCCCATGTCTGACGCCTGCCACATGTGAATACATGGTATTTGCACTGGATAACATTATGACTGTGGTTTTCTGTGCAGGTGCTGCATGTGGTATGTGTATATAGAGTGTGAGTTGTATATGGTATCATCCTAGCATCGAGGGATACACATCTGTGGAAGTAGGGTGTGTGCAATTACATGTGTGAGAGAACTGACCCTTTTGGCAACCAGTACAACACACCAGCTGCTGCATATTCCAATCTCTAAACAGAGATGATGTCAGCACCCTACAAGTACAGCAGAAGAGGGAAAATCTCCCAGTAATGCAAATAGCACGCTCTGCTACTGCGTCTCTCACTACTGTCATAGCACAGTTAGTTATGGCTTTGAATTCCACAAATGCCACATGTGTTTTTGTCACACAGAATGCCCATGTGTTTGGGTTGTTGTTCACAATAATGCATGACATCGATTTAACCAGTAATGGCAATGCACACATATGATGTATGTGTGCGCCAACTACACATATATACCTGTGACCATCAATAGTTCCCATGTCTGATGCCTGCTACATGTGAATACATGGTATTTGCACTGGATAACATTATGACTGTGGTTTTCTGTGCAGGTGCTGCATGTGGTATGTGTATATAGAGTGTGAGTTGTATATGGTATCATCCTAGCATCGAGGGATACACATCTGGTCTGGGGCATATAGTCTACATGTTGTTGATGAACAGGTGCTGCATGTTTTCACCTGTTGTGGGAGTGGTAACAAGTTGTTCCATAGCAATGCAGTGACTACATGCTAGGAACCTTTCAGCTAGGGTGTTGTAGCTACAGTAATTCATCAGCATTCAGTAATACTTCAGCATTCTTGGTGAGGGTATGATGCCAACCAAGGTCAGGGTCATACCAGCCTGTGCCACATGCTCAGAGAGCCCTTCTATGTTCCCTATCATGTAGTCCAGGGAGGTACATCACAGGTCAGCCATAGTGGCACGGACAATGACTGAGTCATATGTGTCCATGCCTCTGACTGACCTGTATGCGTGTGTTATGTGGTGGACCATAGTGCCCCACAGGCATATCACTGTGACCTTCACCTTGTCCAGCCTGGTGAGCAGGACCTCACTGTACCGGACAATAAATGTACCCAACACAACTGTAGCAGGTGTGTTGTCTAGCCGTACAGGCTGTGACTGTTTGGCACACAGGATTTGTGTGCTATGGGTTGCACGTGCTGTGTTCCGGCTTAACGTATGCCTGTGTGCCAGCTGCAGAACTGTCTGCTGCTCAGGCAGGATGCTATTCTGAGGCTCCAAGAATGCCCCAGTGTGTTCATGTGTTTGGATTGTCGTCAGTGTAGGTCTACATTAGACTGGTATTGTAGTCACTGGAGTATTTCATGCCACCTGACAGGTTATGCCAGTACTGGGTTTAGAGTGCTTAGTCCCCAGTTTGGCTATGTGGTTGCATCTCACACATGTGTTGTACGTTCATGGGTAGGGGAGAGGGTTGACTGTGTACATGTGGCAGCTGTGACATTGCCACATGACTCACATATTCCACAACTATACCATAGAGGTGACTGACAAGTGACCTTAGCACATGCTACCATAGTATTGTGATTGCCATGGTGATTAACAGCACATAGGGCCAATGGGGAACAACGTACAGAAGGTGAGTATGTGAGGGTGTAGTGCCTGTGATTAGTTAGCGCTGGCATATATGACTGCTCATGTGGTCAAATGCCAGGTAAGTCATATGCAATGTGTCACAGGCAACATACATGAGAACAGGACAAACAGTGATGTTCTGTCAAGTGAGACATGGACATATGTATAGTAAGCTATGCAGATGTCACTAGGAATCCACAGAGGCTCCGTAAATCTGCATTGCAAGTGGAATCAGTGTTCCAGGGTAACTGCAAGCAAACATGCATGCAAACAAAGCTACAGTAAGCAGGGCTGCATGTAGTCCATTGTACAACAAACAAGCTGTACCACTTCCAGTAGGTAACAGTGCAAATATGCAGGCACTATACACATGTACATGGAAATACACAGGTCAGATGGCCAGGGTCCAGTCTCAGCGCACACAAGTGTACAGTCCATGAACCGTCAGGATATACAATAACTGGACGGAAACCCAGGTGCTCATACCTGCACTAATACACATGTGAAATAACAGACCCTGAGCCTTCACTCAGTGGTTCCATACTTAGTAGGATGTATGCTACCTGTCCTGCCACCACAGTATCCCTGACATTTATGGGGACTCTCCCTCCTGTGAAAGTTAGTTTTGTGTGTTGGAGCTGTCTAGCATGGTATGAGGTGTGAGCTTGCAGTGCTAGGGTGCTCCTGTGTGTCCTGTACCAGTTGTGTAGTACTGCACACATATCAACATCCTCAAACATCCGCATTGCAGAGTCCAGTGTGGGCAACATGCCACTTTCAGTTTATATGTCTATCATTGCGTATCAATACTTTCATTACCTTATCCCCTGTGCTACCTATGTATGTGGCCTTCTGTTGACATCCTTACCACCAGTATGCAAACATGTGCAGATGATACACTATGGTACTTACCATGGGTGTAGAAAACAGTACAAGCAATCATACCCTTACTGCATCAGGCATGCTGGGATATACCCACAATTATATCAGCACACTGTACTGTTAACAATATGATACTATTACTACACGTCTATGTAGTCACCCTGTGCATCAGCAACATGTTAACCTGTACCTGCACTGATGTTACAGATTGCAGGAGGTTGCACAGTGTCATCATATGTACAGGGTGTGAACTTGGTATGCCTGAGTCTGCCACTGATACCACCAATTGACATGTATGTGTATGTGTGTTGGTCAGGGACAGCAGTACAAGGTGGGGCAATGTTGATGCAGTGTGTGCGCATGTCACGGTAGCCCTAGGTGTTGTCAATTCGCATGTGTGTATGGATGCACACAGTTCCACCTCATGGCTGCCATATACTGGTGTTTGTGGACAGCCACAGACTGTACCTGCCAGGTCATACAGATCAGTGTCTCTGGCCACGGACATGGTACCTGTGCCTTGCAGGGGTGCTGTGGACCGTATCCGGTACCAATCCAGACTGGGTACTGTCATCAGAAGCAGGTGTTCGTTGACTGGACACAGATCCCTGTTGGGCCTGTCCAGAGCCATGTGCACATGGTCTCCTGGGGCGGTCTGATGACAGCACAGACCCAGCATTGCTGGGGCTGCTGCTGGCACTATGGGGGCGGCCGCGGCCCTGTTGTCATCCGTGATGACTGCCAGCTGCTGCTGTTGCTGGCATACGCCCACGTCGACACCTCAACCGTCCACCATTGCCCTGGCTCATGGACATGTAGTTGTGGAACTGATCTAATATGTCCCCACAACGTCTGTCTATGACATCGGTGAAATTACGGATGGCAGCCGCAATGTCACGCATACTGTCACTCATGGCTGTGCGACATGCTGTCATCTCCCTCAGACCCTGTCTGGTGTACCATTCCATACATGACTGTGCCTGCATGACAGCCCGAAACATAGCTGGAGGTTGTAAGACCTCTGTGGGCACTTCTGACAGGGCAGTATGCCCATGGATGCTCCCACGAGAACCCCTGGACATCTGTCTGTGTGGTACCATCTCAGGGCCATGCCCATGGCTGCTGTTTGGGGAAGCATGTGCCACAGATACCACATTACCCTGGTCAATGCCCACTGTATCCTGTCCATCACCTAGGGACATTGGTGACAAAGGATGTATTGGCAGGATGACTGTGCGCATTGATGGGGTTGGCAGCTGTGTACTGTCAACTGGCTGACCAATGATGGACCCTGGCACACCTTCCTGCGCCATTACACAGATATCATCATTATCACTACCTGAGGCACCTGATTCAGGTTCCCTGCTGCATGACACCAGAGCAGCACCAGAACCTGTGGGAGGGAAACAGGAAACACAGTTTACAATGTCTACACAATGTTACCAGTGATGCACACATGCACACATGCACACATGCGCACATGCGCACATGCGCACATGCACACATGCACATGCACACAGGTGTACACATGCACACATGCACACACACATAGGTGCACACATGCACACATGCACACAGGTGCACACATGCACACAGATGCACACATGCACACAGATGCACACTTGCACACTAGCATACTAGCACACTTGCACACTTGCACACTACTCAGTATGCGAGATATCAACACACAGATACAGACGCACCTGCATGCATACACAGAGCACTACTGATTGAGCCTAATATTACTATTACTATCAAGACTATTAAAGGTATTGTTAATACACACTCACCAGCATGGATAGGCTGCATTGCTGTTACACCGGAGGGACCTGCAGAAGTGAGGAAATTAATGTCAGTGGGCACAACTGTGCCATTGTTACTGAGTATGATACAGGTCAGTAGCACAACAGTTGCCTTTCACAGGTCAGCTGCTGATATTGAGAATATCACACTTGCACATTAAATACTATGATGACAGCTACAAACCAAGGACACACCTCACACATGCATTAACTACCAGTGTACACAACAGTCAACTATACATATGGCATATTACCTGCACGCTCGTAGTCATGGTGCTGTGTGGCTCCAGCCTCCATCATAATGCAGGTCTGCTGCTGTTGTTGTTGTTGGTGGGCTGGAGCCACAACACGTAGGAGTAGTCCCTCCAGTCTGGTGAGTGGGGGATGTATAGCCACCCCACCACCTGTGGCAACCTGTTGCCTGTGGATATCCGACACACGCTGACGGACATTTCTGATTAAATCACTGCAGTGATGTCGTACCTGGTCATATGTCCTATTATGCGTGCCTATGTCATTTACCTGACGGACCAGGTCTTGCCACAGTGCAGCCCTCTCCAGCTGATTCTGGTTGGTGCGGGAAAAGAGTATTGCAAAATCCCACACCAGGCTCTGGTGTATTTCCTCATCCTCGGCTGCCGAGTATGCCGGATTGTGCTGGTGAACCATGGTCCTGAAAAAGACAATAAAATGATATCAGCAAAATATGTCAGCAGAATTTGGCACACATACTACACATGCTACTCAACTGTTGTGATACATCATATCTCCCATATATAGCATCTGTCTGTCTATTGGTGGATACACATGTAAATGGCCAGGTATCAGTGCTCAGCCAACAACTGTGCAACAGTACCTGGCACACTCCATACGACATACTACCAAACCCCAGCAGTCAGCACACTGATTCAGGTCCAAAGCACCTCCTCACTCTGGGGTTTGTATCAAGGTACTGTATGGGGAACATCATCAACTACTGTGATCTGACCACAAACTAATCGCCCTGGATATACATATCCCACCTCCACCACCAGCACAAACGACTACAGTGAATAACATTCCAAACGCAAACTTTACACTTCTTAAGACTGAGATGGTATCCTTTAAGCCCACTGGGCCAGTGGAAGCCACAACCCACAATGCTGACTCCTTCACAAAAGATTTCTACGGACATCTCCGAGAATGCATGGATCATGCAATCCCATATAAGACCAAGACACTCTCCACAAAGGGAAAGCATCCTGTCTGGTGGACCCCAGCCATAAACAGATTGTATAACAAAAGATGGAAGCTACTGCAAGACAGAGCATAATTCCATAAAGGGAAGGCATGTCTGATCAGCACTAGTAAAGAGCTATGTTCTCTCATACAAACATCCATGGGAAACTTTGAGAGGGAAATCACCAGGGACACTACAGATAACCACAAGGCCTTCTTCAGTTATGTTAGAAACCTGGTCAGAAACCCTCCAATATGCTCATAGTTAGTACACAACAACAAATAATTCACTGAACCCACAGATATTGGCAACATTGTGGCAGACAGGTTCAGTGCAAGTTTCCCCCTCCCTCTCCCCCAAATGAAGACATACTTATCCCAGCTTAATGTAACTTCCATGTCATCACAGATGTCCAGGTGAGAGCCACCCTCAGAAAAGCAAAAAACACAGCATCAATGGGACCTGATGGTATCCCCGGTTGCATGCTACATGAACTCCAAGAGGAGCTAAACCCGCATATAGAAGTGCTATGTAACACTAGCCTGACTACAGGATATGTACCTGTACACTGGCGTACAGCAGCAGTGGTTCCACTCCACAAAGGAGGCACCTCTACATACCAATACAATCAATACAATACAACACAATATAATACAATACAATACAATACAATATGCTATTGCCCCTGGGACTACAGCAGCATACTGTTCTGCTACCCTGACCCTTGTGACACATGTGATGTGATGATACCTGCTCCTGTCAAACAGTTACACAGGGTGACTCATATGGCATATTACCTATCTGACTAACATTCAGCAGGGGTATGTGTGACATGTACTCATGGGGAGTCTTGCTTCACGCTGTGTGGGTTATTGCAGGGTATGTCTTATCTGTGGGTAGGAACCTGTACCTCCACCATGTGCTCTCTACTGCGGTGTCAAGGACGACACACAGCAGTCATTTAGGTTGTGGATGGTGCAAGGTGTTACTATGGTTGTTGGACAGCTGTCATGGGTGTGACTTAAGTATGTAAATCCAGGAGTGATAACCTCTATGTGGGTAGTATGTGTGCACTCTGTGCTGTTGTCAGTCACTGTGCATTGGTAATGTGTTTGAGTGCATGGTCACAGTGTCGTACATGTCACTGTGTCCTTCTCCATATCTGTAGCTGTCATGTGAGGTACATACCGTGGCAGACATTGTGTGGTGTGGAGGGGTACACTGACCTACATGTCCATAGCTGACACACCATGTCTGCTGACACATACCATGCACAGGTATTCCAGGAATAGTGTGCCACTGTGACTATCATTGGGGGGCCTATTGTACACGGTTATGACCCTGTTCACCCCTGATACATGCAGTGGTGGGCAGCCAATCACATATCTGGTGGTTACTGGTGTAGGTGATTTGAAATGGGGTATGATACTCCAGTTTCGAAACTGGCGTTCACTCCATGCCTTTGTCACCAGGCACCTGTTGCAATACATCTGTACACATGTGCCACACTCAGAATATCTCTCTCTCTCTCTCTATATATATATATATATATATATGTATATATGTATATATATATATATATATATATATATATATGTCTATATATATATATATATATATATATATATATATATATATATATATATATATATATATATATATATATCTGCATACATATACACATATATATATCGATGTACATATATTGCTATAGATATGGAGAGAGGTGGGGGAGTGTGACAGAGAGGGGGTGAGAGTGACAGAGGAGGTGGGACAGGGGGAGTGTGAGATAGTCATATACAGTCATATCTGTAGATAGTCAGATCTGTCTGTCTATGTATATTTATCTACATATATCTATATCTGTATCTGTGTATTACATATATATGTTTGTACATATTCTATCTATCTAAATCTGTCTATGTATTCCTACATCCCTCTATCTATGTATACATGTATACATATATATATATATATATATATATATATATATATATATATATATACATACATACATATATTGACATACATACGTATCCATATGATAGATAGGTATATCAACATGTTTGTTTACAAAACTGTATACACACACTAACATACTGCTAAATATACATAACTGTAAAACCTACATTGTACATTGCACTACAACCTACATTCAACCTACATTGATATGTGCACATAGATGCCCTCACATACATATGTATGTACAGCCTTCACTGATAATTGCTGTATGTCCCCTGCCCTATGCACATCTTCATATACATATAGATACAGACCAATGACACATATGGAGGGTTCACAGTATGTAGACTTTTAAAGTATTACTTTACATTACCTGTGTTTGTCACAGCTGCTTGCATTGCCTTTTGGATCAGTGTCCTGCTGCTGCTGCTCCAGTTGACAGATGACAGCTTTCTAGTAGGTTTTGTTAATAAGTGTTTTTGTTGGTGTTTATTTATTTATTTCTCTCTCTCTCTCTCTCTCTCTCTCTCTCTCTTTCTCTCCAGAGGGTGCAATAAAGTATTGCTTGTGTGGACTGGGAGTACAGCATGCTTTTGTAGGTATCTGCATATGTCCATGTGATGGCCTCTGCACCAATTGTTAGCCAGCATTTGCTAATTGCATGCAGCCAGTTGTGTACTGATTGCAGTTCTCACTGTGATTTTCAGGACAGTGCAATAAAAAGGTATGTGAGATAGGCGTAGCCCTTTCAGATTTTAAGGGCAGGGACCATGCTGGTATGCTGTGGACACTGTTCTGTGAGTGTAAAAGTTAGTATCTCTCTCATATTTCCAGCTGTGTTGTAGATTAACATTTCTCCATTCATTTCTCCAGTTTCCTGTACTAAGTGTGTATGTACACTGACACCTAAGACTACTACTACTGTTAATGTGGGTGTGTGGTGTAACTGGTATATAGCAGTGGCTCTTGCACTTTGTTGCTATGGCTTCATTATTTGCCCTTTACATTCACTACTTGTCTGCCTGCTAGGTGTCTTGACTGTAGTGTGTTGCTGTGGCTTTCCTATCTTCCATGTACATTCACACCTTGGAATGCTTGCTATATCTGATAGGGTGTTACTGCATGCAGTGTGGTCTGGCCATGATGTGGGCCTTGACATCTATTAGGGTATTTGAGTATGCTGCTGAGCAGGCCCTAGAGACTCTCAGGTGCATCTTTTATCTGCCTCATGGAATGGTACATATCAGTGGGGTACACCCATTAAATTGTCTGGTATTCTGCAGTTGTGACTGTGGGTTAGCATGAGCATATGTATTACTACACTATTTCTGCCGTGCAAGTGGTGCATACTTTCAGTACTTCATAGTCACCATTGCATGTGTTGTAACACCTTTCTGCTACTGTTTGTACATTTTACAGGGAGTTTGTGGGGCATCCCTGTAACTCAGTCTCTGTTGCTATGTCTAGGCTCTTAACTATTCAAATATGGCAGTGTCATACCTCTCAAGTGTACAGATATTTGCAGGATGTCCACATTTTTGCCTCATATTTTGGTCCATATCTCATAAAACAGCTTTTTCTTTGATAATCACTCAGGGCTCAAGTCAGACTATAGTGACAAACATTTCAGTGTCAGACTTCGTACCCTTCCAAAAATCCAAAATAATGCAAAAGCTGTTACTCTCTCAACTGTCTACGTTTGTCGGAGCAATATTTGAAATGTGTCCCTGTTTTGGGGCCTTTGCTCCACATTTTTTATTACTTAGTCCAGATGTCTTGCTGTAAGAGGTTGTGGGGTATGGGCAGTGATTATCCTGCTGTGAGTATGTGTGTGGCTTGCAAGGTGCTACAGTGACATTATTACCTACTAGCTACCAACTAGCATGGCTGTTTCTGTTCACACACTACTATTATAGAAATCCACTACATTTGACAGTAAATATACATGACATGCTTTGTGTACTACACATCTTATATTCCCTTTACATTCATTCCTACTATTGCATGATATATTTATTGTAGCACAATGCTCTTATATAGCAGTCATGGCTTAGTGGTAAGTCATGCAGACTACTGTTTTCAAGGTCCTGGGTTTGGGACTGACACTGGGATTTTATTTTGCTTTTGAGCAGACTACAGGCCTTGTCATTCAGAGTGACTAAGGCACTTTTAAGCAGTTGTAAGCGGGTTAGTGCTGGTTTGCGTGGAGCTCATGCATGCGCACTGGCGTTTAGCTCCACGCACACACGCGCATACTCGCTTACAACTGCTTAAAAGTGCTTACTCTTGCGCACACCTGCGCTAATTTCTTTGAAAGAAATGAAAACGGGGAGACAGGAACGTGGTGAAAAAGGGGTCACAAAGAGGGTAGGACAGTAGGGAAACAAGCTTGGGTTTTGCAGGAGGGATGTAGGTAAGGCCCATAGCTGCCCATTTCTTCATCAGCAACAGCTGTGCATATGTTTGTAATTTGGTGTGACATTTGAAACCTTCCACCCCTGAGAGAGGTGTAAGGACAACAATAATACTTGTTGTACAGCCAATTGTAATTGACAGTTTCCATGTCCAGCAGACATGTGTGCAAAATGGGCAGCTATGTATGGGGCGTAATATTTTTGTGGGTACAGAGTGCCCTTTCTTTTTTTTTTTTTTCAGGTGAGAGTGGTATGTCAGGTACAGGAAGTTGGTATAGCTGGGGAGGAAGGTTGGGTAGGTTAACAGACAAGACAAACAAGACGCATGCAGGGGTGGTGTATGACACATGTGGGGGGGTTACACAATTGACAGAGATGGATGTTTGGATATCTCGAGCCCATGAGCCCACAGATGGCAACAGTGGAACTGAGATCCCCACCCATGGGCAGTTGCCACTGTGCCTTCACTGCCCAGGACAGGGCTGTGCTGGGGGCTGTGTAGGCCGGGCAGCAGCTCCCTACGCACCACAGTCTGGACATTACGGAGGGTGAGTGGATGTTCTCCTCCGGCCACACTTGTAGAGGGGAGACGAGCCCCATCCCCTGCAGTGCTTCCACCCGCAGGTGGCACAGGGCCACCGGAGGAGGGTCCAGCCTGGGCACTACTGCCAGGTGCACTCACCAGCTGAGGAGGGAGAGGTGGGTCCGCTGGAACCCGCCTTCCCTGTCGTCCTATGTTTTGCATTATGTTATGACAGTTTGGGTTAGTAACGTACAATACCTTTCACAATTAGTTGTAACAGCATGCATTAGTATTCCCATTAACCAAACACCCATATATTCAAACCACTGAACAGCAAGCATAACACATGCATAATTTGAACAGCAATACACAATCCAACAACATGCAGGGTTGATTGATGGCAACAGGTCATCAGGTTTGGATGTATGAACAGGACAGATGCATCAACGTACATGCAAATATGTATGAGCCAACAGGACAAATGTCCAGGGGTGTTAATTGTGATTGCACATACCAATTTCACGTGGAATGGATTATATGTGGTTATAGGGTAGGGTGAAGAAAATGTAATTAACAACTTCAAATACCAATACATATGCTGTACATTTCTACTAGCTGCAGATATATACACACTACAGTTCTGCCTACAGTTTCCTATGTGATAACTACTTCAGGTTGGTGATAGGACTGTTACTGCTACATCAATATACATTTTCATTTTTATTCATACACATTCATATCTGGCTCTGTTCAGCTACATCATTCTGCTACATTTGCTTTATATAGCTATAGACAACTGTGGATGTTTGGTATTTCAAACAACCATACTATCTGCATATTGCAGACTGAGAGCAACATATCCAGATTTTGGGACACACATTCCAGCTGCGGTACCGTTTTCAACACATGTTACTGTTTGGTTCTGCCTGTCACATTAATTTCATTCTGTACTGACTGCAGTATACTTTATTCAGAAGTTATTACTACTTTATTGGTGGATTCATACCTCTTTCTCACACTCTCTCACTTGTTTTATTTTTACAATTCAGGATGGTACTTAATTCTAGGCTTTATTGACATGTTTTACCTGTAGTTATAACAATCCTTTCCAACAGTCTGACTTCTGTCATGTTTCTGTATTTCAACAGGGATATATTTCACACATGTGTTTTACACAGCTTCTGCAGCTGTACTTTTCAGCCTGCTGCAGGTTATGTACTATTATATTACAGGTGGGACATCTTTATTTCAGACTTGTTTCATTTTTATGTTTGGATTACAGGCTGCATCACACTTTTGTAATCAAGCAATACTTGCAAACCCTCTTACACTGTTACTTGCACATTTTATTAATTAGTGACTACACTGCACTCTTTTGCTAACTATCATACTTATATATTTAATTACAGTTACAGGGAGAGAATTACTGACCTGCCTGGTGGCGCAACCGCGCCAGCCTATCGCCATAGGCTCGACGGTTCGCAGAACGGACACCTGCAGCTGTAATATAAATAAAGTAATATTGGAATACACATCTCCATAATATCAGCTAGGTTAATTTCTTACATAAATAATTACATGTAACTTACTCAGTAGTGGGGCGTTGGGCATTTGCCGGGCCTCCTGGATCCAACGGTTCAGTTGGTCCTGCTTCCATCTCTTCAGGTCCGCATGGTGGTGATGGACCTGCTCACCAGTCCTTAGTATTCCTGTGGCACTGGTGAGATCATGAGCCAACCGGTCCCACGCCTCAGCCCTATATGCTCCCCACAGGACCTGGCCCTGCATAAGTTGGGCCTCATGATTATGGACAAGGAGCCAAACATATATTTGGACTCCTCAATGCCCCACCTCTGTGCTCGGAAGCAACTACCCTCACCTACACCTGACATCCTGGCTGCAAGTCAGTTCTACAATCAGTTATGCTGTGTATTCCCACCTATGGGGCTTGTATATGCCGTTTTTCCCGCACTTATCTGTGATTGGCCATTTTGGAATTTTATCAGCTTCACAAAACCTGCTTTGTCATGCTACTCTTTCTATTCCTTCCTATATATATGCTATTACTGCATTTCTAAGTGCAACTGTCATGGCTTAGTGGTTCAGTACTTTGACTATGGTGCACGGTGTCCTGGGTTCTAACTTGGCCATTACTTTTTATATTTTATGACTGTCTACACAGGCTAGGAGGTGTGTCTGTGTAAATGCAGTTTTGATACAACTTGCTCAACGTTGCCCATCGGTTAGCTTGTTGGCACGGTGCGCAGCTCCGCGCAAACGGGTCACGCTGGCTTACGCGTGGTTTGGCTGTCAGCACGCATATTACGCTCAACTCAGCTACAGGCACACAGTTTCAGCATGTTAAAATGCTGCTCAACCCCAGGCACTCATTTTACACCTGTTAAAACACTGTTCACCTACGGGCACTCATTTTACAACTGTTAAACCACTGCTCACCTACAGGCAGATATCCTCAACTTGTTAGACTGTAGCTCAGCTATGGGCACATCTCACAATTTTTTTTATTTTTTTATCTCACATTTCTTCAAAATACATGGCCCATTTCATTACATTTTACATAAAATATAATTTTATATATGTACATATATGTCAGAGACTTGTTTCGTGCTTATTTCACTAAATATAAAAATTGATGTTGTGGGGGCTCGTACCATGACTGCCTCCTCTTCAGCCGATATCTCTACCGCTACGATATTGCTGTTTGGCTTACTTTGCATATTTAGTTCTTATATGCTTTCCCACTGACTGCTAACTGTGGCTAAGCGACGGGCACACAAACGAGCACACTCACGGGCAAACATCTTTACAACTTAAAAAAAAATATATAAGATGTTCATTTATACATTTTATGTTCATAGTCTGTGGGGCATATGTTGTGTTGTGTTTATTCACATTTACACGGACTCTGTCGTGGGGGTTTACTTTCGGGACTTTTACTCTTCTGGGGGTGTGTCCGTTTGCAGGGCTCACCCTATGGACACGCCCCCTACTGTCTTCCACAGACCGTGTTAGCCTTAGGTGTGATTCAGCATGCCCTCATGCATATGCATGACATGCTGATGTCACACTGTTTAACTGCAGCCTCCGTGTAAGCCTTGTAACTCTTACATGGAGGCTTTGTGAATCCTGCCCATTGTGTGTGCAAATGAAAATTACAGATGAAATCATGAGAAACAACTGAGAGAATGAGAACATCCTGAAAGTTGACAGTCTTGGCACTTTCTTAATGATGATTGTATTATTCTTCTACCAGTTTAAGAATATAAATTAAGATTGAAAGAATATTCCAGAGGGTGCCACATATGCTGCCTTCTGCCTTGTTTCTTCTACTTAAGCTAGTGCTTGTAATCTTTCATGTTAAAAATGACATAGAGTTAGATTTGCATCATGTGCAATCTCAGCAGCTGTCTGAAAATTAAATGTCTTGTCACAAAGAGCTTTTATGTCTCTACAGATATACTGATAGATGACAATATTAAAGGAGAACTGCACCCACAGACTCAAAAATGTTTATTTCATCATTGTTTTGTGTTTCCTACATTTTAACACCACTCTGGGACTATTTAAAGGTTTTTAAATATTTTTATATGTAATTTCTGAGTCTGACCACATGGAGTCCAGCAAGGAATTCTGACTGTTTATTCTGCCTCTAGGTATCCCACAATGCAGTGCTTGTCTGTAAAAAATTACATCATGCAGACCTCTTTCTTCCTAAAGCTCCTGTCACTACATTGATTTTACATACATAGACTGCTGTCTTTCAGCCAGTTAGTTTTAAGTAACACTTCATGCCATTCAATGACTACTTAAAACACAAACAATGCAAATGCCATAGAACAGACTTTAAAAGTGCTTTTTACTGCTACTTCTTTTTAGAATGGCTAAACTGCAGTTTTTTTGTGAAGCCTTATTTGTACTACTTTGATTCATCACCCATACCCTTTGCACCTAACTTCCTTAGCTGTCAAAGTGCAAAGGATAATTTGAGCTGTTACCTGCTGTGATTGACAGCTCACAGCAGGGCACTTGACACATGTACTGTTTCCTTGTTCTAGCCTTTACTTTCTGTGTGTGTAGGGGAAGGACCAGGGAGCTGTGACATCACAGCACGGGTGAGTTTTTAGGATGGTCATGGTTATGTCAGTTTGGGGAAGCAACTGTCTAAAAAACTACCTGTTTTCAGTGGCCTTGATGATATCAATGACATGGAGACTGCAGCAAGCTTTTTGAGGATGGGAGAAAGTTTTTTGAAAGTGAAACCACCACAGTATAGTAAGGCACTGTTCTAGCAGAGAGAAAAAGTTGACTTAAAATATTTTAAATGTTATATTATTGTTTATTCATAGCAGGGACAGTAAAAACAGAATCTCACTGTTGTCCTTTAAGGAACTCTTTACAAAAACAGTCATGCCAATCGCCTGCTCTATGGCCAATGCCACATTCAAGGAACTCCATTAGTGTTGGCAGAAAAGCAATCCAAAGTGGGTGACAGTCCATTACCTGAACTATTGCGTAGTAAAGAATGGGACTGATGGCACCATGGAGGACATGAAGCATTGTGGCCAACTGTGATAGGAAGTTGGTGTTCCATTATAAGTGGAAAAAGTCGAGGGCCCCATCAAGGCTCTTGTATTCTTTTGGTTAGAAATTGAAGTACTATCCTCAAATTTTAGGCTGCCAGCAACCAAATTAACTTGATTGAAGGAAGGTATCACTGACTTAGCCTGTATGAAAGTTAAAGTAAGGGCAGCATGGAATTTTTGAACCTTCCTAATTTCAGCTGGAGAGGATCAGGTACAGCATTTACCATGGCCTTGACTAAAGTATTTATAGCCGGGCATAAGAAGCAATAGAGGGTGAGGGTGACATGCAGCTTGCCAGAAAATATATGCACCTGTCATTTCTTTTTGTCTGAGTATAACAGTATTTGGATATATGTCAAATGATCACACAGCCAGAGTGTTGAAACCCATATGATTGAAACAATTAACGGTCAACAATTCAGTCTGTCAAAAAAAATTAAAAAGTAATCAATACCTGCATGCAACACAAAAAATGCTTTTGCAGGGGGGAAGCCACCCTGAATCCTCCATACCCCTTGCTAGTTATATGTACCAACTCCAAGATTGCACTTCAGTGGGAAAAGGGCAAACTTTCTTATCCTTTCTATAGTTCAGTCTCAGTCAGAACAGTTTGATGGAATGAATTGTTGATCACATGTGTTCATTGGCTTTCAACAATCAGTCCATTCGATCATTTGACAGAAACCCCAGTATTTCATTATGCAGGACAATTGGATCTGGACTGAAACACTTCACCTCTTCATCTGTGTTTTGGGGGATCTGGATGTAGGGGGGGGGGGCATTTTAAAGGCTGATAGCTTTCAGCCCCTTGCCCATTGGCTTGGTCTGCAAAATGAAAAAGATATACTTTTTTTGCTCAAGTCTTTCTGGGTGTCCACAGTTCTGTCACAGAAAAGTGGTGTTCCATTCAAACAATCAGACAGTTATTCAGGTACTTATTAAGAAGTCCTCCAAATGCATATGGGTCAATCCCTGTTAAGATTTTTAGTTTTACACAGCCTTAACATATTTTTTTCTTTTACTGGTGGACAGAGTCCTGTGAAATACAACAGTGGAAGCGACAGTTTTTCTTGCCTGCATATTTCATGGTCTGGCTGTGGGTGCACAAGAAGATTCTACCTTCATTCCATCTTCCCTGTGGATCATTGTGGAGGAGTAAAGAGTCTGCTGCTTTGCAAATCTCTGGCTGACAGCACCAAAAACAGCTTTATGGGGCACCTCTTTGATCTTTTGTGTATTTTTGCCAGTGTTTACCTTGAGAGGAGAGGATTTAATCTGCTGTCTTAGTTTCCGGTTATTTAGTTTATAGATGCTTGCTAAATGAGGCCAACAAGGAAATACACATTTATTTAGAAGTTCACATGTAGACCATCCTAAGAACATGCTTCTTACACACTATGCCAAAATATTATACCCATAGCCTGGATTAATTCAGCAACATATTCAGCAGAGCAGCTTCCCTGTTATTATAGGACTGTAACTGCATAGATACATATAATTAATATTCCATATAACATATTACTATAAAGATAAAAAAGATGAAAAACATTGCATGCATATTGTGCTAAATTACTTATGCACAGCGATGTACGCAGTTTTGATTGCATCAGCTTTAAGAGTCTGGGATTCCTAAAAGTTGTCAGTGCTGCAAAGCACCAATATTTTACAGTAGAGATGCAAACAGATAATTAAATATGTCCCTGCATAGTGGTTATCTTTTATCTTTCATTTGGGCATTGTCATGCAGTTCCATGTGTCCAATTTCAAACCCTGCATTCGATTTCCAGCCATATTATGAAAAAGGGGAGATGGAGGGAAACACTAAACAGCTGCACAACAACAGCAAATAAAAAAGAAAGAAGATCTCTAAAATGAGACATGCAATCAAAGGTGTCAAGGGACACATTTAAGATTAGGCAGTGTTTTCTTACTCAATATTTGTCATGAGTTGTCAGTCTGTCTGAAGGAATTCATTTATTGATGTAAGTACAAAGTAATGTGACAATCAGGATTTGCTAGAAAAACAACAAAAAACAACTGTAGAGTCTAAATGTCATTTCTTTTTAATATTTTGAAAGGAGAAAAGTTTATATACTTAAACCCACATTTTCTCTATGAAAAAGAGTGCAATCATTTCAGAATATTAAGAAGTATTTGGCAAGTTAAATGACAAATGCCTTCTGCTTCTAGTCTCCATATTTTCAATGGTTGTTTTATGTTTGCAAGTTAACACTCAGTAGTAGTTCTTACAAAGAATACATTTTGGCAAGCTCTAGAGAACTGATAAGTGATAAAAATCAGGCTTCAAATTAAATCACTCGGTAACACATTTTAGTGGTATTTATTCATCATACTTCTGTGTTCTGTGTATCTTTCTGTCTAGTTAACTAAACATACCTGACTGCACATCTATCAGACTTCTTATAGGTCTTTAATGTCATACTGTCAAAGAATGCATTGCACATCATTTCAGGCTTCAGTACTGCAAGCTTGTAAAGTACTACATAGCAGGTATTGCAGCTGTAAAATGCTTTTTTAAATTGTAACATACTAAAGTGATATTTTAATTGTGAGTGCATGTGTGTGTTTGTGTTAGAGACAGAGGCCCACTGTATCAACTTTCTTCCACCTACATTCCTTAAAATACAAATCTGATGAAGCCTCAATAGCACTGTGTAGGATGAAAGTGCTAAACAATTGTATTATAAGAGCATTTTCATCATATGCCCGTGTCTTTCCTTCTGGTTTATAGTCTTTAAAATACAATATGATGCAGAGCTAGAAGAGAAAAGTGGCTGTAAAAGCATTCTCTCCGGTATCAGTAAAATGGAAGGCTATGCTCCTTCACCAAAATAAATTATCCTCTTGAAGATAAAGCTATAAATCTCAATTTTCCACTCCACTTGATCTGTCTGTTTGTACTCAACATGGAGTTTCAGGCTTGCAATAATCAAAGCATACACAGCTTTATGATGCAACCTGCTACCTCCTGTGCCTGTCGGCATGACACAGTTCATTTTCATATCTCACCCTTGGGCTGCAGATCGAGCCCTTTCACACAGGCAACTTCATTTTGTATTATGATTTCTATTGTTCATTATTAACATCTTAGTGTGACCTGTAACATACTCATAAATTAATCTCAGCAATTTATGTTACATTTGCATTTTTTCTTATTTATTTTTATGTATGTATTTGGTAACTGCGTAAGTCAGAAGGTCGGGGGCTCCTTCATCGATAACCGCAGATAAAAAGCAGAAAAAATATGTATTTTTCAGTTAGGGAAATATTGAGTGAACTCATCTGAAGAAGTATTATGTCTGAAAAAGCATCTGATAGTCCTACAATCAAACAGAAACCTTTAAAATTATTCTAGATCTTGGCTTATGCTTTATTTTGAGAACTTCCCTTTATTTACATTTTTCTTCATTTTATTAGATGGGATAGAATTTGTACATAAATTGATTAGAGGAAATATGAAACAAAGCAAATATTAAAAGCAAATTTCTTATCTACGCAATAATAATTTTATTGCACTGCCTTTTTTATATTCACAGATAAGTTAAATGCAATGAGGTCCTGCAACATCCCTAAAATTTTGTTACATGCTTTGTTGTTGTTATTTTATTGTTATCTCACTCTACAAGCAATCACTGGTGCTTTATACTAACTTTTATGCATACATCCTTAATTCAATTCTGTGAAAAGCAAGAGGCTATCTGCTTAAGGTACAGGGGTGATATGGGAACAGAAAATTAAATAAGAAAGACATAAGTCTTCATCAAAGAATATGCAAATTTAATAAATCCCATGCAGGAATAACACTCAAGTGTTATCTGGTTAGTACATACGATACTTATGTACACAAAAATGCACACACATATATATATATATATATATATATATATATATATATATATATATATATATATATTTTACATTTGTTGAAAGGGATTGTCTGACTGAGCTGAAGAGCCCTTTTTCAGCGGAGGCCCAGGGAGAAAAGTTCCAACATGTACAATTTTCATTATAAATTAGCATTAAAAAGCAATGTTACAGGATTATTACAAGGCATTAAGTAGCAATACAATGTTATATAGTTCAATACTCGGGAGTATAGCATAGCTATTTCAAGATGTATAAAAAGAAATATGTCATTAATAAGAGTATAGTTTTTGGGGTAAGTGGTTAAAAAAACCCAGTTTTATCATGATGCAGTTGCATGAAATATATATATAAAGGTTCATAGGTGTTTACTTGGCAAACGAGCACAAGGGAATTTTTAAGCCGAGCCATGCATCCCAAATCTCTGACAATTTCTGATACCCTTGATAAGTGTAAGAAGGGCCTTAGAAAACGTGTGTGTGTGTGTGTGTGTGTGTGTGTGTGTGTGTGTGTGTGTGTGTGTGTGTTTATATATATATATATATATATATATATATATGGGTCTACTTCCCTTGACTTAAAACTCATTTGATTGACTTTCATTTGACCGACACCCAAATGACCCAAATTTCAAATTACTACAAACTTATTTGACTGATTCTCATTTCACCAACAGCTTACAAATGCTGAATTTCAACATACTAAATCTTAAACCGTAGACATGCACACTTAGAACACTGATAACTAACTCTTTCCAGAACTTCAAAATGACTTACTTACCCTCTTAACAGAAACTAGACAATGTACAACCAAGCTAGGTTGGGGGATATGCCCCCGCAAATCCCCCAATGTGGGGGGCTGTACCCCCACACACCACCTAACTATATATACTGACTCCAGGATTGAACTACAGTGGGGAAAGTGCATACTCCTTTAACTTGTCTAACGGTACTCTATACACTGCCACTACTGCTGGGAACACATAAAAAATGTAAAGAGACAAACCGATATTTAGAAATAATACAACACTACTTTCCACATAACTGTAAGTTGCAGTAATTCTTTTTATCACAATCAAGTCACAGGTGAAGGGAAACCCATAATAAGTCTATGTCTTAAAAGTCAGTGAAATGAGAGTCAAAAGAGTTGTCAGTAATTTGAAATTTAGGTCATTTGTGTGTCGGTCAAATGAAAGTCAGTCAAAAGAGTTTTAGGTCAAATGAAATAAACCTACACACACACACACATACACACACACACACACACACACACACACATATATATATGTGTGTGTGTGTGTGTGTGTGTGTGTGTGTATATATATATATATATATATATATATATATATATATATATATGGGTCTACCTGATAACACCGACACACCAAAACACTGACAACGAAATAACCGACACGAAAAAAAACAACAAAAAATAGAAAGTTCAAAAACATGAAACTTCACATGCCCGACAAACCAAAATCCCGACAATCAACAAAACAAATACCTTTGCTGAAAAACACACACACAACACAAGCACACCAAAAACCTTACAAACCTACACTAAACCTTACATACACAACTATCTATGCACTAACCTTAACCCAAACCCTAACCCTAAGGTCCATCACTATCGCACACTTACCTTACCCACACCCTAACCCTAACTCACTTAATCTGCCCCTAACCATTAACTCTGTCACTGTCGCACACTTACCTGACCTGCACCCTTCCCTAATGTCCAACACTACCATACACTTACCTTACCCACACCCTAACCCTAATGTCAGTCCCTATCGCACACTTACCTTAACATGTCAGTGTTCTCAGAGTCGGGATTCTCAACTGTTGGTCTTCTACATTGTCAATCTTCCGGTGTCGGTGTTCTCATCGTCGGCATTCTGCACTTTCGGCATTTTCAGGTAGACCTATATATATATATATATATATATATATATATATATATATATATATATGCCACAGTAGTCAGGAAATCCTTCTACGTGGCACACCTCATCACAAAATGGTTCTCCTCTAGAAAAAAGGAGGTCATTGTTCCTCTACTCATCCCTCACCAGACCCATTATAGAGTACAATGCCCCATTTGGCACGTATCTCACAAGACACCTACAGCAATTGGAAAGGTCACAGCAATACCTCACTAAGAGGATTACTGGCCTCAAACAGATGCCATATGCAGACCGTCTCAAAAAACTCCAGCTCTACTCCATCGCATATTGCCTACTCAGAGGCGATCTCTGCCTAACATACAAAGATATGTCAAACTCAGAGCTGTTGGACATGCTACTCTTAAAGAAATCCCAATCTGTCTGTACCACATATGCCGGGGACGTAAAACATGTCACCACAACAAATAGAACATGCTGGAGGGATAGATTCCTGTCCCAGAGACTTTCCATACTCTGGAACAAACTACCCATTCATGTCAAGCAAAGTTCCCCCTTGGCCCTCTTTAAGAAAAATCTTGATGACTGGATAGAAAATCGAATATTCACCCCGGGGATAACTTCTGTGGCACTGCTTGACAGGGGCACAGGAAAATCATTTTCTTGGGTAGCAAAAGCCATGGAACCTTTTTGGCCAGGCTTAAATAGGCTCCAGGGCTAATAGCCTAGTACCTTCCTATGAACTTGTAGATATATATATATATATATATATATATATATATATATATATATATATATATATACACACACACACACACACACACACACACACACACACACGCATCTATATAAATATATACATATATATATATATATATATATATATATATATAGAGAGAGAGAGAGAGAGAGACAGACATAATAGTTACATATATATATATATATATATATATATATATATATATATATATATATATGCATACAGTGTGTGTGTGTGTGTGTGTGTGTGTGTGTGTGTGTGTGTGTGTGTTTATATAGATATATATATATTCACACATAGATATAGATAGCTATAGATATATAAATATATTGGTCCATGTCATTTCATTAAAAGTTAATTTCATTGAAACTAATTTGGTGAAGTCCATTTCATTACAAAGTAATGTAATTTCATTTTAATTGAAAACTTCCTTCAAAATAAATATAGCATACAAAAGTTTTTTTTTTTCATAATAAATATATATATATATATATATATATATATATATATATATATATATATATAGATATATATGTATATGTATATACACATAAATATAATGTATGTATATATATATATATATATATATATATATATATATATATATATATATATATATATATATATATTTATATAAAGAGAGAGAGATGTATATACAATTTTTGTAAGAAGTTAATATCTAACTTCAGATGATCTTGATGGGCATTGGTTGTGTAACATGTCACTCACATCTTTTGCATTACTGCTATTTATTTTTTAATTATAACTTCCCTTTGTTGACCCTGGCAGTTTGCTTGAGTCATAAACATTCATATAGAACTGGATCATACATTGCCTTACAGATTAGACAGAGGTCACCTTTAAATAGCATATAAGAAACAGAGCAGAATTTCATCTTCTGAAGTCCCAGTGTAAATAATTCTAGTTTTCCAAGCCTATGATTTTTTTCTAGTGTGAAATGGTACATTTTCAAAATTGGCATTGAGCAGTAGAGCCTTGTAGGAGACGATGTGACAGTGAATTTGGAAGGTCTCACTTGCCCATTTCTGTCACTTAGCAACATTTATTTCAAGTATTCATCGCCTAGATTGAAAAGTTTTCTTAAACTCTGCTGGCAGATTAGTACTTTTTCTCAAGCCTTTCATTTATATCAAATGTTGGTCACATATGTTTCTTATTCAGGTGCTCAGTTTTCTTAAACAGACTGGATTACTAGATAAAATCCAGGAAGTAAATATTGATAATGGACTCAGTTATTTCACAAGCATTTTTGATGACTCTACAGAACTGCACACCAGGTCTACTGGTATGTGTGTTATGTGTGATGCTTACTACATGTAAAATTTAACAGAAATGATCACACCAGAGAAGTATAATTTTCTTTTTTTTTCTTTTTTTTTAATCATAAATGGTGTTACAGTACTGTTAATACTTTCCTTTGTTGTGGTTAGTTTCTACATTTTGAAGAGTACTGTTTGCCTTGTGTGAGGAAGTAACTCAGTTTGTGTTGTGGATGAATTGCTGGCCAAAGAAATAATAAGGCTTGTAATAACTGGCTGGTTAGGTTTTCCTAACTTTTTAAGTTCTGGAGACCCATTCATCACTAAATTAATTTTGTCTTGGCTATACACAGCTGCATAACAGGTATCTTGTGTGTGTGTGTGTGTGTGTGTGTGTGTGTGTGTGTGTGTGTGTGTGTGTGTGTGTGTGTGTGTGTGTGTGTGTGTGTGTGTGTGTGTGTGTGTTTGTGCATGCTTATGTGTGTGTGTGTGTGTGTGTGTGTGTGTGTGTGTGTGTGTGTGTGTGTGTGTGTGTGTGTGTGTGTGTGTGTGTGTGTGTGTGTGAGCGAACGTGCATCAGTGTTTATCTGTGTGGTGAGTGTGTGCATGTGTGTGTGTGTGTGTGTGTGTGTGTGTGTGTGTGTGTGTGTGTGTGTGTGTGTGAATTATAAATTGTCAATACCTTAACTTGATATCAGTTTTATAACATGGTCCTTGCTGTCACAGCATGTAACAAAATCTATCCATTTGGACTATTTACTAATAACTGGCCCATAATTAGATTTTTTACAGTCACTGTTGGATGGCATTGTCACTATAAGTTCAGTGGTGACATCCATTAGTTTTTTGTCATCAGGTGGATTGTTATAATTCACTGATATATGGTCCCGATCCAGATTTGTGTGAGAGTCCCTGTCTGGTGCATCCTCTTGACAGAGTTACTGAAATACTTCCTGATCTAAACTATCCATTAGTTTCTCAGTTAAGTTATTGTACTGAGATGAGCATAGTTCAAACTTTCCATATTACACCTTTTATCTCTGCAGTATAAGACTTTGGTGAGATGACACTAAGAGCTTTTCAAATGTCCATCAATCTTCAGCCTCCTCCATGGTTAGTTAAGCACTTAGTTTGCCATCACTTTTGTGAAGAATCACTGGGAAGTGGCTGTAATTCATGCAGCCATAAATGGTGGGTTAAGTTTTTTTTCTATTTTTCCCTTTCCCTATCTTAAATATAACAAGCAAAATTACAGGGTGGCAGTGTGCAACAGGTTGTTCATTGAGGGTGTCCCCCTCACACATCCTTAAGGGTATTGCCTCAAACCAACCCTACAGCTCTACATATGACACAAGCAGTGGTTTCCTCAATGTCAGCCAGGAAACTAACATAATTTAATATACCCCCAATGCTTACAAGCCTTTCTCTCTATATATGAAGAGGTAGATGGACTACACCCCTTCACCCCCCTTACCACCACCACCTGGGTCCTCAAAGCAAATCAAACCCTGGATGTCCAGCTTGCAGTCAGGTCTCCAACACTCTTGTGTCACAGA